>NC_051395.1:42259437-42266683 GCF_015228065.2 Penaeus monodon | reverse complement strand
ATATAGCACTATAGAGATGTAGTGAAAAGGGGTAAAGAAAGGGGGGGGGAATAGTTAATGATTAAATGTGCTACACTACACCCATCTGCCACTCTTATAACTAATTTGCTTTTCCTTGTTTTTCTGAAAGTAAGAATTTAACCTGGGATATTTGGAGATTAATTTTTATCCAACCATGGAAAAGAGCTAGAGGGCAGGTTAATGTGAACTGCCCCCCCCCCCCCTTACACTCGGATATAATGTAGATCAAAGTTATGAAAGACATATGAAATACTGGGGCAGTTCCTTTTTTCCTTTATATAATATCTATTCATATTCTCCTCCTTTTTATATTATCCTTAGCCCCCTCCTTTTTCTCTCACCATGATTATCATATCCCTCTCCTTTGTGCTCTAACCCTTACTCTTCTTGTTTTTTTCTTTTCTTTTCTTTTCTTTTTAACCCAATGTCACCGGGTGGTTTTCTGATACAAAAGACCTTTCTCCCAGGCTGTATTCATAGTGGCCCAGGCCCCGCTGCCGGGACATTATGTCGGAACTATAGCATGCGCGGCATGATCGGACATGCCCCGGGAAAAAATGGGACCAGAGCACAGAGCACCATGCATGTATAGACCTAGAATATAATCCCAGGCATGCCATGGCATGTATGTACCAGCCACCCGGTGGGAAAGGGTTAATTCATGTTTATCTATTGTTGCATAAATATTCTACTATCATTCAGATAGTCCACCCTCTCCTCTAGCTTAGAATAGATTTGAAAGAAAATTGCTTTTTATTCTAATGTACCTTGCTAATTTCAAACAAATGGCAAGAGAAATACCAAGACAACACATTTTTTAGAATGAAAGTGATATGTGAAAAAGTAAAAATGCACTGATAGCAAACAAAATTCTTATCTCTTGTGCTACACAACTACAAAGGTATAGTACTTTTGGTCATGGGTTTTAGAGACATTGTAGCTGAATTCTTGGTTTATATCAACTTCCAGGATGCAAAATACTCCTAGAAAGCAAGCATAAAGGACAGTTTTGGTAGATTTGCCCCTTCGTTTCTAAACAATCCACATGAAATATATAGCCTGAATACCCCATATAAGACTTAACAAAGTGACAGTTTAAATGCCATTAATTTTATGGCACTATCATCAAGTGCACAAGTTTCTAATTATTTCAAGGAACATGCCATCATAGCAGCTGTTATTTTAAGAGGAAACTGTAACCGATTTTTGCAGATATTACTATATTTCTTTTTTTTATATAATTTAAAATACAAGAATTCATCTGACTCTTACATCCAACATTTATTTTTTTATGCAATGAAATGCATACATGCAAGTCATGTGTTGACAACAGTAATGAACTCTAATTATACATTATAATTAAAATTTGATTTGCTAAGTTTGTTATAAAATAGATAAGGGAATATATAATGAAAATGAAATACATGATAAACAAATTTCCTTTACCTGGCATGACCATTTCCACACCATCTGGCAGGTCTACACGGCATGTTATGTTCCAGGTCCTACTAAAAAGCTGTTGAATGTACTTCGATGTCAAAGGGCGAGATCGCCCTCCTTCACTTCGACTGAGAAGGTAAATGGTTGCTTCAAACCTGGAAGGATTAATTTGAGAGGATTATAGAGGAAGTGAGGGGCATTTGTATTCTACACAGGATAGTAATGAAATGAACTTCCAAAGGATATATCAAAATGTGAATAGCTTTACTTGAGTATGTTTACATGGGATTTAGAGGGACCATGGGCATTTTTAAGTGTCATATCCTCAAAATTTGTGTTAAAGAATCTTGCTTGGAAAATGTCCACTTCTTTTATCTACCAATAGTGCAACGGTCATTTCTAATAATAAATGTCAATAAACCCATGGCAGCAATCTTTTTCCCCATGAACAATACCTGTTTTTGGGCTGCCTGGGACCCGCAGAACACGGTCATGCCACGGTGAAAAAGCCCCCAAAGGAACACCTCGAACAGACCCAAAGTTTTCTCCTGAAGAGCTTTGAACTGACTTTTTAAGCCTTTTGAAAGAGAAATAATAAAAAAAATATAAATATAACAAGTGGCTAGACTAACCATCACGGGGAATGCATCAAAAATTTGGATATATTTATAAAAGTAATGGTATACATAATTATCTCATTTCTTTTTTTTTCAGAATCTATCATGGGTTTGCTTGTAAGAAAAAAATCAATGACATTTAAGCAAAAAAAAGGGCACTATAACTAAATAAAAATTGTAACCCTTAACCCCCGAATGAACTGTCCCTTGAAAAAACCCCAGCCCCTGTACCCCCCCAAACAGTTTTAAACGCCCTTTTTTGGTGTTGTGGTTTATTGTCTTTTCTCATATATAACGATACTGTTTATTGTTTTCTTTCTCTCTCATTTATTTACTCTCTCTCTCATTCATTTATCATTTTTACTCTCTCTCTCTCATTTATTTACTCTCTCTCTTTCATTAATTTACTCTCTCTCTCTCATTTATTTACTCTCTCTCTCATTTATTTACTCTCTCTCTCATTTTTTTAACCTCTCTCTCATTTATTTCTCTCACTTCTCTCATTTTTTACTCTCACTTCTCTCACTTTTTACTCACTCACTTTTTTTACTCACTCATTTTTTTTTACCCTCCCTCCTCATTCTGTAAAGCCCTCTTTTGTTCCATGTTGAAGCACTGACGTGGTGGTATGGTTTTGACTCTATAATAGTTAAATTACAACACACTGAAATACAATGGTAACAAGACTGGGAACAGTGTGTTTAAGTGTGGTGTGCCCAAGCGGGCCCGGGGAGGCCAACGGCTGGGGGTTTTGAAAAAAGGGCAACAGGCATATTCTGTCCTCAAATATTTTCAATGCACCTTAACCTGGGGGGGTGCTTCACGTGCAGGGTGATGTGAACGGGGTGGGGTCCTAGATAGGGGTTAAAGGCTTGCATGCCTTCTCGTTTGCAGTTTCCCCACCCCTGGCTAGCCCAGTGCGAAAAAGGGACAGCTTCCGCAAAATCTCCCCTCCAGGTCACACCTCTCTCATTAAACTTCTGCAGTCCCCTCTCGTGGCCCCCCATGGGAAACTGGGTCCCTTGGGCGGTCCCAGGCTAAAATCTTGGGGGATCTCGGAGCACAGGAGGCCCCAGGGTAGGGATTAGGGCCCACCGGCGTGTGGACACGTCTGGCTTCAAAAACCAACTCCTGCCCCCCTACCACCCGGGGGTAAGGGGGTGGCCGGGGAGGGGGGCCCCTTCCCAGTCTCCCCCCCCCGAATGACTCCTGGCAACGTCTTATATAAAATGAAATGCTGGGGGGAGGGGTTTTTCCCCCTCCCCCCCAGCAAGAAAGGGGGGCTGTGGGTCCCGCGGGGAGGGCAAATGTCGGGGTGGGGGTTTGGGAACAAAGTTCTCGCCCCGCCTCGCCCCGGCAGGCGCCAACCCACCATAAGCTTGTGGGGAAACCCCTCGGGAACCCCCGGGTGGTAGGCGGTCCCACAGCCCGCCCCCCCCCTTTTATCTGGGGCTGTGTTGGTGGGGGCGGCAAGGTGGCTGCACCCGGAGTACACCCGGGCTTAACCTCGGCGTGCTTTCCGGGTGGGCCCTTTGGGAACACCCGGGGTCCCTTGCGGCAGGATGAGCGGTTACCTCTGCATCGCGGGAAATTTGAAGCGATTTGGGATTTTGGGGTGGCGCCCTCTCAGGGGTGAAAAGCCTGGTAGGGGCCGACATGGGGTGGTTACCCCTCTACTGGTCGGGCCGCATCGATGTCCCCCCATCCAGGGTGTAGCCTGCCATCCCCAGTCGCTTCAGCCTGGGGTATCGAGGTGCCCGGGTTGATGACGTATCATGGCATTGAGACTAAAGCATGCTTTTGGCTTCATGTCTCTTATTGCTGATACGCTCCTACCGATGTACTAAAACCGATGTGAAAGAGGCGTTCTACCCCCAAAACTCGCATCTGTGGGGAACGATTCCCCCCCGGCGAGACATTCGCATTGTCCGGGGCGACTTAAAATGCGGTATCCGGCTGTGACCGGCTGGCTACGAGATGCCCTGTCCCCCCCCGGGCTCGGGAGCATCCCAGCAGCGAAAATACCTCCTTCTCCGGACTTTGCTGGGCCCCAAAAATGAGATCTCTGGCTCCTGGTACCGCGCCCCAAAACTCGCATCGCGGGACTGGTACAGCGATACGGGTAAGGGGCCCCAGGAGATCGCCACATTCTTGTCACACCGATGGAGGATCCTCCCAAAATTGGGTTTACCGGGGTGCGAGTTCTGTGGCACCGACCCTAGGCTGCTTGTGGCTACCCTGCGGGTCCCCCTTCAAAACTCCCCCCCCTCCCGTGCCACCCTAAGGTGTTTACTTGGACGACTAAGGGGGAGGGTGTGGCCCCTGGGTTTTGCCACGGCGTCTCTGACCGATTCTCGGAAAACCGCAACCTGACGGGTCCGTTTCTCTGTGGGAACCTTCAAGCGCGTAACACTCAAGCAGCTTTAGGAGTCCATTGGGGTACGCCCCCCAAAAAGGCAGAATACCATCTCCCCGGGGACATTAGAGGGCCCCGAAGCGTGTCGCAGGCTCGGCTGAATGGGAAACAAATCTTGCGTCGTTCCATGGGGGCGTAGGGGTGGCACTGTTGAGAAGGACAAGGAAAAGTTCATCAGGGAATCTTGCTGAGGAGGTCGAAGGCCATTTCTTGGTAAATCCTCGCCCCGCCCACCCCCTGAAAAACTAACCCTAAGCCCTCCTCAAGATGACTGCAGTCCGATCACGGATGGACGGATCTCTCCAAACATGTTGGGGTTCGGAACGTTGGGCCCGGGGTTTTTGAACAGTTTTCCAGGTGGATCCTCCCAAAAGTTAGCTTGATGCAAACGTGTTTCAGTGCCCGTCGGACCCACCCATCAGCGGGAAACCCCCTACCCTAAGAGGTTGGGTGGCGATTTTTTCCCAAGCGCAGGAAAACTCAGGCATTGTGATATCCCTGCTGACTCTAAAGGCTGGGGGGGAACCCATGGCTCGGGGCCTGCATACCTCCTGACTGCCCTTTGGGGTCTGGGCCATTTCCCCCTGACCTGTGAGGGGGTGGTCATCCCCCTCTGGAAGGGAAAGGGGATGATGGGACGAGCAACTACCGGGCATTACATGCTCAAATACCCGGGAAAGGTTCTCGCTCACATTCTTTTGAAAAGGATCGGCAACCCTACTGAGGCACCGGCCGGGGGCAGTCCCGTTTACTCCTGGCAATCCACATAACCGTATACTAGCGCTTCGAGTAATTGTGGAAAGCCGTCGTGAGTTTTGGTGTGGGTTTCTTGCAGCCTACATCGACCTCAAAAGCGTTTGACTCGGGGCATCGGAACGCTATGGGAGATCCTGAGGCTCAGGGGAATTCCACACAGATTATTGGGCCCGATACAAACCTCTATACTGGTATGAAAATCTGTAAGTTGGTGGGGGTATGTCGAACTTCTTCCCTGTTAATTCGGGTGAGGCAAGGCTGTGTCCTTGCACCCACACTTTTCAAAACTTGTATGGACTGGGTAATGGGCAGAGCTACTAGCCAAAGTCGTGCGGAGCAACATAGCAATTTAAGGTCTCGGACCTTGACTTTGCCGACGATGTTGCCATCCTTCTGAGTCCTTGGGGTCCCCTTTTGGCGGCCCTTGATCTTTAGCAATGAGGCGAAGCCCCTAGGCCTAGGGTCTCCCGGACCAAGACCAAGATTCAACTTGGGGGCCTGTTTTTGGGGAACCCGTTCAGTCGATCCCTCTTGCGGCGAGGGCGTTGAAGTCACAGAAAGTTTTTTTAAAACCTTGGTAGCGTAGTCCATATCTCTGGGTGTAACCCGGAAGTCAGTAGACGGATGGTCTGGCAACAGGGGCCATGAACTCGATCAACAAGAGCGTTTGAGAGTCGGTACCTATCAGAAGGACCCCGCTGCGTGTCTTCAGGCCTTATACTTCCCCTTTTTTCTCTATGGAAACGAAACCTGGGCCTATCCATGCCTTGGGTCTCGCCTTGATGCCTTTTTACAAGTCCCCTTTGTCGAATCTGGGGTGTTGGCAGGACCAAAGTTCCAACCGGGGTTCACCCCGGGGACTGGGTGGGACCTTTACTTGCATAAACCGGGATCGCCAACTCAGGCCCATATGGGCCCCCTAGCTCGCCCCCCTATGGACGCCCTGCCCCCAGGGTTTTCTCCTGGAGACAACCCTGGGTGGAGGGGACCTGTGGGAGTCTAGGAATCATGGGTTGGGGGGACTCGACAAGACCTGTCGGAGAACTAAATTGGGGCCCGGGGCCTGCCTGGGGACTCGCCTCGAGGGATCCTCGGGGGTGGAAGCGAAGGGGGGATGCGGCCATGCGCCCCCGTCGGCGTTAGCCCTTGATGATGATATATGAAAACCCTTAAAACCCTTTAAAGGGGCCTCTCTTAACAAAAAAAGGCTCTGTCATCCTCACTTCCCCCTTCACTCCCTCTCTCCTATAGATTCCCCCTGTATCTCGTTTTATATCTCCTTCTCGCCCCTCTTCTCCCCTCCCCCCTTTTTATTTCCATTTTCTATGGCAGCATAAATTTTAAAATTCTGACCCAGTAACAAGATAAAAATATGATGTTTTTTTTATGATAAGGTTTGCCAAAAAGGGAGATATTTAAAGGGTAAAGTATTAAGGGGTTTTAAAGTATTCACTTGTAAAAAAGGGTACCAAACCACAACCATAAAAAAGAAAATGAAAAATCTTAAATATAAATAAAAAAGAAATAAAATTTTAAAAATAAAATTTACCTGAAAAATGCCATGCAAAAAAAGATTTCTGAAATTCTGAAAATGGATGAAAATATTTTAAAAGAAAATTTTCCCCTAGTCTCATCCTACAAATCACCTGGATTTGCTGACTGGTTTAATTTGACGGTCAACCCTAACTCTGCCTCAGCACCTTTTTTTTATAAAGCCTTGTTTGGTTGCCAAAACAAATGAAACCTCACCTGGGGCCTGAAGAAATTTTACAAAGGGGGGCTGAATGGGGAAGTAAGATCCCCAGTGGGGACTCGGGATATACTCTCTAGGGCTCTGATGAGTCTGGTATACTCTGCTCACCCAGTTCATTGTCCCTCCTCTCAATGCTAGAAGGGCAAGCCATAAATGAAAGGGCTATTTGCTCATCAAATCCAAAATCATCCAATAATTCCCGCCCCTAAAGCTCCCCCCAATTCTAATACTCCTCTTACTAAC
>NC_051395.1:42246937-42254437 GCF_015228065.2 Penaeus monodon | reverse complement strand
ATATTTTTTTTTTTATGAATGTTATATAAATATAATATATATATAATATATATATAATTATTATAATAATAAATTAAACACACACCCCACAACACACACACACCACACACACACACAACACCACCACACCACAACATGCACACACACAGCCCCCCACTGCACCCCCTGAACAACATGCACCCCAAAAAAAAAAAAAACCCCACACACGCACACCACACACACACACACACACACCACACCCCCACACACACACCCACACCCCCCACACACCCACACACACACACACACACCACACATAATATATATATATATATATAATATATTATATATTATATAATATTATATATATATATATATATATTAACCCCTTTCCCCCCCCTTTCTATCTTTCAGGGGTTTTCAAGGGAGCACCCACAAAGAAACTTATTATTAGTGGTTATCACGCGATACCCGAAGAATCCAAAAAAATCAAAGTGGGAACAAAAGGGGATGTAGACCATGGAAACCACACTCACTGCTGCCATAACCAAGGTCTTCACAAACAAGGTTAGCTGATTTACATATATATCAAATTGACAAGCCCAGAGGAAAAGGCAAGAGGAATTAAAATTAACACAGCTCATGTTTCATACTCCTAAATCAAGGTTAGTAAATATAAATCATTTTTTTATTTTTTATTTCCTATTGTGCCTTTTTTTTTACTGATACCTGTAATTGTTAGGTTAATATTTGTGAAAATGTGTTATAAAGAAAAATTAGTTCACTTCTTTTGAAAAAAATGTCTCTACTTAAAAAATTCTAGTTTTGTACTTACTCATAAAAACTATTTATTGTTGTGACTATATTTCTTAGGTGTCATTTAAATACACAGGACAACTGAAGTAATGAAAAAAAGTGAAAAAGACAAAAGTAAAAGGGCAGGATGTGATACCCTTTTTCTTCCAGACATTATGCACACACAGATTGCCCGGGCCTGCGACTATTAAGAAAATGATTTTTAGGAAATTCACAGATGGATGGGGGCAATTCTATAGTTGCAGCAAATGATGGACAGATCCCCGACACAAGCATCTTTTTTTACAAAACAAATGGGGGTAGAGAGAATTTTTTGTTTTTGTTAAAAAGGAGATCTAGTAACGGGATGATTTAAAATTTGGGCGAGCTGAGGTTCGTGAATTATTGGGGTGATTTGGATTTGTGGGCAAAAAAGCCCTTTCTCTTGGCTCTGCCCTTTGCTTGAGAGGAGAGGACAAAAGAACGGGTGAGCAAGTATACACAGACTCATCAAGGGCCCCAATGGTATTCCGGTCCCACCGGGATCTTACTTCCCCTTCATCTACCCTTGATAACTTCTTCAGTGCCCCGGGTCGGGGTTCGTTGTCATTGGCACACTCAAACAAGGCTTTAGAAAAAAGTGCTGAGGCAGAGTTTTTGGGGCTTCGACCGCAATTAAAACCACTGTCGCACATCCGGGTGATTGTAGGATGATTGACTAGGGGAAAATTTTCATTAAAAACTTTTCATCTCATATTCAGAATTTCAGAATATCCTTTGCATGGCAATTCGCAAATTTTATTTTAGATTATTTCTTTATTATTTATATTTTAAAATATTTTTTCATTTTCTTTCTTTATGGTTGTGCTTGTGTACCCTTTTTTCAAGTTGAATACTTAACCCCTTAATATTTCCTTAATATCTGCCTTTTGGCAAACCTTATCATATAAAAACATCATATTTTTATCTTGGTTACTTGGTAAAATTTTTTAAAATTTCTGCTGCCATAAAAAAATGGAAATAAAAAGGGGGGGGAAAGAGGGGCGAAAGGATATACAAACAGATACGGGTGGATATCTATAGGAGAAGGGAGTGAAGGGGGAAGTGGATACAGACCCTCTATTTTGTTATGAGAGGCTCCTTAATTTTTAAAGGGTTTCATCATCACATCATAAAGGGGGCTAACGCCGACGGGGGCGCATGGCCGCATCCACCCTTCGCTTCCGCCCGAGGTCCCTCGAGGCGAGTCTCCAGGCGGCCCCGGGCCCCACTCTATTTCCTCACGACGGTCTTGTCGAGCTGCCCAAGCCATGATCCCTGACGTCCCCCCGGGTTCCCCCCCCGGGGGTTGCCCGGGGCAGAGGACAACCTGGGGGGCGGGTCTCTGGGGGGCAGCTGGGTGGCCATATAGCCGATTTTGGCGATCCCGGATTATGCAATAACAGGTCCCAGCCAGCCCTCAGGGTTAACCGCCGGTTGGACCGGGTCCGCAACTGTCCCCCATGATTCGACGAAGGGACTTGTTAAAAAAAGGCATAAGGCGAGACTCCAAGGCACTGGATAGCGTCCGGGTTTTCGCTTCCAAAAGGCAAAACGGGAAGTTCGGGCCCCTAAAGACACGCAGTTTGGGCCCCTTCTGCATGGGTACCGACATCTCCAAACCTCTTGTTTGATCGATTTTCATGGCTCCTTTGCCAACCCAATCCGTCTACTGACTTCCGTCTGACAACCCAAGAATGGACTACGCCCCCAAGGTATGTAAACTTTCTGTGACTTCACGCCCTCGCCGAAGCTGGATCGTGAAGGGGTTTCCCCTAACAGGCCCCCAAAGTCCTAAATCTTGGTCTGGTCCGGAGACCTCTGGGCCTAGGGGCTTCGCCTCATTGCTAAATGCATCAAGGCCGCCACAAGTGACTCAAGGGACTCAGATGGGATGAACATCGTCGGCAAAGTCAAGGTCCGAGCCTTAATATTCCCTAGTGTTGCTCCGCACTGACTTTGGCTAGAGCTCTGCCCTTATCCGTCCATAAAATGTTAAAGTGTGGGTGCAAGGACCAGCCTTGCCTCACCCCTAATTAACGGGGAAAAAGTTCGCAACCCCCACCACACTTTCAGCATTTTCAGTACAGTAAAAGGGGCTTGCTATCAGGCCAATAATCTGGTGGGATTCCCCTGAGCCTCGGGACCCCCATGCGTTCCCGATCACCGAGTCAAACGCCTTCTTGAGGTCGATGTATTTTTGAAAGCAACCCACCCCAAAACTCCGACGGCTTTCCCCACAATTCCAAAGCGTTTAGTATACTTTCTATTGTGGCTTGCCAGGATTTAAAAATAAACCCTCCCGGTCTCGGTCCCTATGGTGTTCGATCCTTTCAGAAAAATGTGAGGAAACTTCCCATGCAGCAGTGAAATCCCGGGGGCCAGCCCATGTTTCCCCCCGGGGGGCCCATCAGCAGGTAAATTCCCAGCTCCCGGGGCAGCTGGATCCCCCCAGCCAAAACCCCCCCGTTTGGGTTTGGGGGATTCCAATTGGGGCCCCCGCTTTCCCTCGTTTGGGAATCCCAGCAAACCCCTTTTGGGTAACCTGTAAAGGGGGGGCCCAAAACTGAACTCGCCCCAAGCTAATTTGGGGAAAAAAAAAAAAAAAAAAAAAAAACCGCCATCCGCTGACGGACTGCAGTCATCTGTGAGGGGGGTTTTTAGGGTTCAGTTTTCTCGGGGCTTGGTGGGCGGGGCAAAGGGCATTTACCAAAAAATGGCCTTCGCCCCTCCAAGATTCCTATAAACTGTTCCTTGCCCCTTCCAACAGTGTCCGACCCCCTACGCCCCATGGAACGACGCAACTTGATTCCCATTCAGCCGACCCTTTGCGACACCTTCAGTGGCCTCTAATGTCCCAGGGAGATGGTATTTTGCCCCTTTTCCTTGGGCGTACGCCAATGGGCTCCTGAGCTGCTTCGAGTTTACGCGCTTGAAGGGCTTCCACAGAGCAAAATGGACCCAGGTTGCTGGTTTCCGAGAATCGGTCAAGACTGCCGTGGCAAAACCCAGGGCACACCCTCCTCCCTTGTCTGTCCAAGGAAACACCTTAGGGGGGCCACTGGGGGGGACGGGAGTTTTAATGGACCCGCAGGTAGCCCAAGCAGCCCATGGTCGGTGCCACGAACTCAACTCCGGTAATCCTGCAGTTCTGGGGGATCCCCATCGCGTGCTGACAAATTGGTCGTCTCCCTGGGCCCTTACCCGTATCGCTGTACCAAGTCCCCGCGATGCGAGTTGGAGGCTGGTACCAGGGCCAGAGATCCTCTTTTCTGGGACCTCAAAATCCCGGGGAAAAGGGGCTATTTTCGCTGCTGGGATCAGCTCCCGAGCCATGGGGGCCGACAGACTCTCGTAGCCAGCTCGGTCCAGCCGGGTAAACCCCATTGAAATCGCCCAGGAAATGCGAATGTCTCGCCGGGGGAATCGTCTCCCCAGATGCGGGTTTTGGGGTAGAACGCCCTTTCACATCGGTTTTATGTCATCGGTAGGGGCGTATACAGCAAAAAAGACATGAACCAAAAGCATGCTTCGTCTCAATGCCATGATCCTCTCAACCCGGGGTCACCTCGCTACCGCAGGCTGAAATCGACTGGAATGGCTATGGCTCACCCTGGGGGGTGACCATCGATGCGGCCCCCACCATAGTAGGTGTAACCCCCCAACTGATCGTCCCCTACCAGGTCTTCTCACCTCTAGAGGGCAGCCCCCTCAACTCCCATCCCCTTCAATTTCCCCCCGATGCAAGGTAACCGCTCTCCCGCCGCGGCCGGATGTTTTTCCAAACGCCCACCCGGAAAACCGCCTGGTTAAGCCCGGGTGGGCACTCCGGGGGCACGCCCCCTCTGCCGCCCCCACCAAAAACGCCCCCGATAAAGGGGGGGGGCGGGCTGTGGGACCGCCTATCCCCCTTGGGGGTTTCCGAGGGCTTTCCCCCACAACTTCAGGGGGGTTGGCGCCTCCGGGGCGCAGGCGGGACGAGTAACTCTCGTTCCAATCCCCCACCCCACATTTGCCCTCCCCCGGGACCCACAGCCCGCCTTACTTTCGGGTGGGAGGGGCAACACCCCCCCCCCACATTTCCATTCTATAAGACGTTGCCAGAGAGTCCCCTTCTGGGGGGGGGAGGACTGGGAAGGCCCCCTCCCCCGAGCCCCCCATTACCCAGGGGGGCTAGGGGGGAGGGGTTTGGTCGAAACAGAGGTGTCCACCGCCGGTGGGCCATAAATCCGTACCTCTGGGGCCTCCTGCTGCTCCGAGATCCCCCCCCTTTACCTGGGCCGCAAGGGACCCATTACCCTGGGTGGCCACAGGAGGCACTGCGAAGTCTTAATGATGGGAGGCTGTGACCTGGGAGGGGAGCTTATCGGGAAACTGCTCCCTTTTTCGACTGGGTAGCCCGGGGTGGAAGTGCGCGAGAAGGGAGCAAGCACTTACACATCTAGGCACCACACCATCGCTTCACATCACCCTCACGTGAACACCCACCCCGGTTTGGGTTTCTTGAAATATTTCGAGGACAAATATTTCCCGGTTTCCATTTTTCAACACCACCACCGTTGGCCTCCTGGCCAGACTTGGGCAACCACACTTAAACACTACTGTTCCCAGTCTTGTTACCATGTTTTTTGGGGTGGTTTTTTAATCTTAACTATTATAGAGTAAAAACCCAAACCCCCACGTCAGTGCTTCAACATGGAAAAACAGACGAGGCTCTTACAGAATGAGGGAGGGTGAGTAAAAAAAATGAGTGAGTAAACAAGTGGTGAGTAAAAAAGTGAGGAAGTGAGAAAATAAATGGAAAAATGAGTAAATAAAAGAGAGAGGTTAAAAATGAAAGGGGAGAGTAAAAAAATAGAGAGAGAGTAAATAAATGAGAGAGAGTAAATAATGAGAGAGGGAGTAAAAAAAAAAGAAAAGAGTAAAAAAATGAGAGAGAGTAAAAAAATGAGAAAGAGAGTAAATAAATGAGAGAGAGAGAGTAAATTAATGAAAGAGAGAGAGTAAATAAATGAGAGAGAGAGTAAATAAATGAAAGAGAGAGAGAGTGAGTGAGTGAGTGAGTGAGTGAGTGAGTGAGTGAGTGAGAGAGTGAGAGAGAAAGAAAGCAATGAAACATGTATCTGTCTATATATGAGAAAAGACAAGTAAACCACAACACCAAAATATGTGTCGTAATACTGTTGGAGGGGTACAGACTGGTGTTGTTTCAAGGCACAGTTCATTCGGGGGTTAAGGGTTACAATTTATTATTCACTGTCTATAGTGCCTTATTTTTTGCTTAACTGTCATATGTATTTTTGTCTTTTTCAGCAATCCCATGATATGATTCTGAAAAACAGAAATGAGATAATTACTGTATACCATTACTTTTATAAATATATCCAATTTGTGATGCATTCCCAGTGATGGTTAGTCTAGCCCACTTTGTTATATTTATATTTTTTATATTATTTCTCTGTCAAAAGGTCTTCAAAAAGTCAGTGTCACAAGCTCTTGCAGGAGAAAACTTAGGTGCTCTTTTTACGGGTTTCGCTTGGAGGCTTTAACACCGTGGCATGACTCTGTGTTCTGCAGGGTCCCAGGCAGCCAATAACAGGTAATTTTTTCACTGGAACCTGATTGCTGCCATGGGTTTATTTGACATTGATATATTAGAAATGACCGTTGCACATATTGGTAGATAAAAGAATGTGGACATTTTCCAAGCAAGATTCTGTTAACACAAATTTTGAGGATATGACACTTAAAATGCCCATGGTCCCTCTAAATCCCATGTAAACATACTCAAGTAAAGCTATTCACATTTTGATATATCCTTTGGAAGTTCATTTCATTACTATCCTGTGTAGAATACAAATGCCCCTCACTTCCTCTATAATCCCCTCAATTAATCCTTCCAGGTTTGAAGCAACCATTTACCTTCTCAGTCCCAAGTGAGGAGGGCGATCTCGCCCTTTTTACATCGAAGTACATTCAAAAGCTTTTTAGTAGGACCTGGAACATAACATGCCGTGTAGACCTGCCAGATGGTTGGAAATGGTCATGCCAGGTAAAGGAAATTTGTTTATCATTTTATTTCATTTTCATTATATATTCCCTTATCTATTTTATAACAAACTTAGGGAATCAAATTTAATTATAATGTATAATTAGAGTTCATTACTGTTGTCAACACATGAAATTGCATGTATGATTTCATTGCATAAAAAATAAAAGTTGGATGTAAGAGTCAATGAATTCTTGTATTTTAAATTATAAAAAAAAAAAAAAAAAGAAAAATAGTAATATCTGCAAAAATCGGTTACAGTTTCCTCTTAAAATAACAGCTGCTATGATGGCATGTTCCTTGAAATAATTAGAAACTTGTGCACTTGATGATAGTGCCATAAAATTAATGGCATTTAAACTGTCACTTTGTTAAGTCTTATATGGGGTATTCAGGCTATATATTTCATGTGGATTGTTTTTGAACGAAGGGGGAAATCTACCAAAACTGTCCTTTATGCTTGCTTTCTAGGAGATTTTGCATCCTGGAAGTTGGATATAAACCAAGAATTTCAGCTACAATGTCTCTAAAACCCATGACCAAAAGTACTATACCTTTGTAGTTGTGTAGCACAAGAGATAGAATTGTTTCTATCAGTGCTTTTCTTTTCACATACACTTCTTCTAAAAATGGTTTCC
>NC_051395.1:42232695-42246837 GCF_015228065.2 Penaeus monodon | reverse complement strand
GATGGGAAAGTAGCTAACTGACGAGATACTTCCTAAATAGAAGATTCACCTGTTGCCTCGTAGTCTTGGAAAGGCCATTTCCTATAGCTAGTGGGCTAACACAATTAATGGCAATATAAAACCAAAGAGAATCTGTGCCATGAAGTGTGTGATGCCCACAAGGAGAGTTGGGAAGAAGTTGCTGCCCACCCCAATCACCAGTAAATCCTACAAATGCAGCAGACCGTGCAATGAGGAGAAGTTGGCTGATGCCCAGTTACATAGAATCCATGAACACTCCGGATGAACCAGACACAGAGGGATGTCCAAGATGGTTTCAGCAATGTTTCTGTAATGAGAGATGAACTTTGCAATTTATTGAATCTACAAATAGGTAGGATACTTAAAATAAAAACATAAAATAAAATAGTAGAACTTACCAATATCAATTGGCTGTCATCCATGAACACACAGCTTGTACCACGAGCAAGATGTTTGCAGTGATAACAAGAACTAGGACTGCTGGTGCCAAGCCATCACCAGCAAGCATAGTCAGTACAACTAAGAGTGCAATCACTATGCTTAAAACTGGAGCAGACACTGCAGTTGCCAGTCCATATACTACAGGAATATTGGAGTTCTTTGGAGTTACCATCAGGTATTTTTCAATGAGCTTATGATACACTTGAGGTACAAAGCCATAAGGAGGGTTTTAAAAACAGGCCCAAAAAGCTTTTCTTAGGAGGCACCTCATATATCAGTAAAGGAATGCAGTATAAGGTTAACAACAAATAATATAGTAACAGCAAATGTTAATCGTGGGGGATTACAACA
Source organism: Penaeus monodon (assembly GCF_015228065.2). Taxonomy (NCBI): domain Eukaryota; kingdom Metazoa; phylum Arthropoda; class Malacostraca; order Decapoda; family Penaeidae; genus Penaeus; species Penaeus monodon. The sequence goes on along the minus strand of NC_051395.1, from coordinate 42,246,024 downwards.
TGCTCACTGAGTGGAGAGTTTCTGCAGAGGTGCAGCCTGTAGGGCCCAGTGAGCAGCTACAAACAACCCCCCTGTAATAACTGGGACATAATTCACTAAAAGACTCCAAGCCTTGAACCTTCAAATTGCCAACAAAAGGGGAGCCATCGTCGAGGTAACCATACTAACAAAACAAGGGAAACCCAAGCTAGTAAAGTATCTCCAGTTTCTGAAACTCTCTGGCGAAGACCATTATGGGGGTGTGAACTGGGGAAACACCACAGTTTTTTCACGGCATTTCCAATGAAAAGCTCCCCGTACAGAACCAACAGGACAAACCCCAAAAAAAACACCCAAATTTAAAGACATTTTAACTTTTTACAGGTTTTTTATTCTTTTTCTTTGCCTCTTCAAAAGGAAATAATTGAATACTGATAACAATGATAAGAGCATGAATGATATTAAAAAATTTTTCCCTACAACAACAAACTGTTTGAAAAACCTCCCTAAGCATATCAAAGTATTAGAAAAAAGAAAAAGCCATCTGTGATGTTAATGTTTGAGCTCTTGAAATTCAAATTCTATGGTGGAAATACAGCCAAAGAACTATCAATCCCACTTGCCACATACCCCATCACTGAAATACTGGCATAAGAAGTAAAAATGAACAAAGATTGACCCTACAGTTAGGGGGAAGAGCAGTCTCTTCAAGACCAGTGCATCATCACTTGACTGAGCCCCCATTAACACAGTAAGTGCCATAACTGTAACCATCAAATAAGACACTTTCATTTTCCCCTATGTTGAATTTGCCCGACGTTTACACATCATTTTTGCAACATTTTTGTATTCAATAAGGCCATTTTCTTTTCTCTTGTAGTAGCTATTTAAACTTTTTATTCATTTTTTCTCCTCAAATTTCCAATCATTCACAAATCCAAAAATTCATTGCCAACTTTCTTGTATTCCTGCAAGTATTTCTGACTTGCTGAACTTTTGTGCAAAGGGCCTGAACTTCTTGCTTAAGACTTCCTCGATGATCTCCTTTTTTGGCCGCAACTCTTCCACCACCTTTCCCATTAGAGTAGGGATGGGAAACCAAGGGCCAAGCAAGAGGGGAACAATATCCACTTGTGACACCTGCACTGGATGAATGCTATTTGGGTTGGCAGCACCATATGATCCAGGACTGTAGGCAAAGAGAGCAGCTGTTATTTCACCTTCAGAGTCTCCACATGGTCGCCTGTCTTGGTCATGCCGTGATCGCAAACACCAAAAGTATGTGTCCATCCCAATACGATTTGCCACATTCCTGCATGTCAAGTTAAGTAAAATTACTACAGGTCCCTTTCCCTATCTATTATGTTTTTGATTCATTTACTCAATACAGAGATGATGCTTGACTTTACCTTCATGCCCCAAAAAGGAACCAGTTAGAATAATACAGATCCTAGTAAGGGTAAAATTTAAACACAAAAAAGACAAGTTTCTCTGTCATCTCTCACATTTTATAATGAAAATAATAAATTAATCTTTTTTTTTATTGTTTTCATATCAAGTCAACTGATTATATTATATCAGAGCTTTTAATATTTTTAAAATAAATAAAGATCTACCTATCATGACAATACAAAAGGAAAATTGATGATTCATCACTATTACATTGGAACCTCATATTATAAAGTGCAGACATGCAGTTTATTTTATTCTTTCAGGGAGTCTGTACAATTAGAAAAGGCAATATCAATAATTAGATACTATAAGTGAGTAACTTGTTATATCTAAAACAAAACAAAAAAGCTATATTAAAAAAACCCATATAGAATACTGGAATGACCAATCATAAAGATAGAGTCAAATAGATTATTGGTTATTTCTAAATAACCCTGCATGTTCCTATACAAATATATAGGCTATGCTGTTTATTACTCTCGATTTTTAATGAAAATAAAAACAAAACACAAAAGTCCTGACACCCAATAACCCGAAAACATCCCATTCAACAACCAACAGCATGATAAGTTGCATTCTAATTCAATCACATTATGATTCTGGAACAGAGAGATATACGTCAATCATACATGAAAACCTGCTATAGTCTGTTCACTTAAGTCTGACAGCTAGGTGGACGAAAATCGGTGTATAGGTGGGATGTTAGCTGGGGGGATAGGGTGATTGAAATGTAATATTGTTTTAAAAATTAAGGGAAGAAGCTTATATTAATAAAACATTATCAATTGATAACAAAATCATGATAATATAATAATGTTAAAATATAGTAGTAGTAGTTAGTAGTAGTGTACAGAAGTATAATAGTAGTAGTGAGCATAGTATAAAAGTTGAGTAGTAATATGGGAGTAGTATTTTGTGTGTAAGTATAGTAGTGTAAGTAGTAGTAGTAGTATAGTAGTAGTGTAGTGTAGTAGTAGTAGTACACGCAGCACGGTAGTAAAAAAGCAAGGGAGAAAAAAAAAAAAAAGTAGCGGCAGTGTAGTAGCACAGTATAGTAATGTAGAAGTATAGCATAGTAAAGTAGTATAATAGTATAAAAATTTAAAGTAGTGATAGTAATAGTTATATAATAGTAGTATAGTTATGTATATAGTAGTATTTAGTAGATAGTAGTATTAGTATTTGTGTATGGTATTTTTATTATTTTATTTTAGTAGTAGTATAGTATATAGTAGTAGTTGTAAAATAAATACTAGTAGTATTAAAAATAGTGTAATAAAAAAATGATAATAGTAAAGATAAATAAATAATGTATTATTTTTAGTAAAAACAATAAATAAAACAATAACAATAACAAAAAAAAAAAAAAAAAAAAAAAAAAAAAAAAAAAAAAAAAAAAAAAAAAAAAGTATGATATGATAAGAAATGATAAGTAAAAGATTGAAAGTATGTAATAGTAATGTAAAAGTAAAAAGTAATTTTAATAGTAATGTATGTAATAGTAAAATAGTTAGTAATAGTTTATAAAGATAATGATAATGAAATGATATGAAAAGTAATGATTAAAATGTAAATAAAAATTATTAAAAATTTATTTAAAAAAAAAATTAATTTTTTCTTATTCTAATCATATAAAATGTGATTTCTCTGATTGTAGGTCTAATATGTGTGTAAAACCAAAACAAATACTAATAATCCCTTTTTTTTTTATTGTTTTGTTTTTATTATTATTTTTTATTTTATTATTAATTACAGTAATAAGATAACAAAACAAAAAAACCAAATATAAAAAAAAAATATAAAAAACAACAAATAATAAAAATAAAAATAATAAAATAATAACAAAAATAATATAATGATAAAGATATTAACAACATAATAATATAGAATAACAAAAAAAATAAAGGGAAAAATAATACAAAGATCCCTTATTCATTTTTGTTTTTTATCATTATCATGATCATCCTCTATACTGTGATTACAACTACTACTTCTACTATAAGTTTTTGTTTTTAGGTGTGTTGCTATTTATTTATTTATTTATTTATTTTTATTTTTTTATTTATTTATTTTTTTTTTTTTTTCAGTGTGGGTAGCCTAAGATCCGACCACTACGTTCTGCTCCCATTTTCTGCCTTTAGTTGTGTTGCTGCTTCATAATCTAAAATTTTTCTCAGTCAAAAACAAAATAAAATATGAGGTGGTATAACTGGTATATATAATAATGCTTAATTGATATTATATATTCCAAAATTTAGTGGCCAATGGAAGCCAAATATACATAAAAATAATAAACTGATGAACTGAACAGGTACAAGAAAGACAAATAGTCAAGTAACAAATCTTTACAATACAATTTAGTATAATTGGCAACACTGCAATTTGAGACAATCTGCCACCTTGTTGACTAAGAATAACTGCAAGTCTGTGTTTACTTCAAATGTTACTCTTCACTTTATAGGGATTTATAATTAATTTTGATTTTCTTTAAAAACACTCCACTTTTTAAGATACTTCTTACTTATTTAGCTACAGAAATTACTTTAGGTTCAAACTCTGCGGGGAAGAAACTTACACGCATGAACATGTATCTGTAGAAATAAGAACTGGAAATTTCCTACAATCTTCAGAGTTCCATTAATCAGCCTTGTTTCAAATGTTTCTAGGCTCCAGCTATTTGAGTCAAGTGAACAGACTACACCTAGTGATATCCAACATCCATGACTCCTATTTCTGCACATCCTCACATCACCCTACATCTCTCTCACATCCTCCATCTTTCCCATAACAGCCAACCTTGCACCAATTCATCTACATTTGAGTCCCTTTGCAAGAATTTCCAGCATCACTACTCTATCATCATTACCAGTCCTGACAATGTCCCCCCCCCCCCCAAAAAAAAAAAAAAAAAAAACTCATCTTTTCTATATCAATTCCCATTAGGCCAGAGTCATTTACATGAAGTAGGTAATACTGATAAGTAACTATTATAAACTGCCTACTCCACTACCTTTGTATAGCAAAACCTTAGCTCCTTCCTATCTCTTCCCCTCCCCCTTCCTTTCCCTTTGCCCTTGTCCTTCTACCTTTCTCTCCTTTCTTCTCCCCCTACCTCTTCCTCTCCCTCTTCCTCCCTCCTTCCCTCTCTCTTTGAAATGATGTAGCCAGACTGTGATAGACAAATAGCCTTTAATACTACTTGACTCCTAGAAAGAATGCTCTCCATAATCCAAATAAAACATTACTTTGTATATATTAAAAATAATTGTCTTCTGTCAAAGATAAGATTGTCAAGAAATTTGTACTCCAAAGAACAAAATTATACATACTTAATTATGTCATTCATTTGTTCTAACTTTGCTGTCATTTCAGGATGGTCAGGCCCATATCGGTGGCCACAGTGGTCCACACCCAAGAAATGGCTAATCATAACATTCCAATCATCCTTCTGCAATTCCCTTTCTTCCCCGTGTTTTTGGGAAATTCATTGTCTACTGTGGGGTCCATCCGTTTGAATGATGGGAACAGGAACGATCTTTTAAATCTGAGAACAGATAATGTCTGTTAAGTGTATTCAATATTATTCTTGCATCTATATGACTGTGTGAAAAAAAAACAAAAAAAAACGAGAAGCAAAAAATATTTATGGTTTGTCTCAATGATTTACTTTTTGTCTTGAAAAAATATCCTGGGTATTTATTTTATTATTTTTTTTTTTTGATACTTTTAAAATTAACCTTATTGTCATTCGCAAACTACTTGATGCTGTGCTAAATTATTTTCTCTTTATGCAATAACTTCAACTCTGAAACCCCTTTTTTTTTTTTTTAAAAATAAAAAAAAACAATAATTATTTCATTTTTATACAGTAAAGTTTTGTCTTCATTTATGTGAAACAATGTTGCAAGGATTACTATGAATGCATTATTTAAAATCTCTTAATATTTCCCTTTCATCACAAGCTATGATAGCCTAATGTACCGAGTTAATGGTCCTCACCTTCTGGGAAATAAGCCATTCCATGTATCATCACCCAAAACAATCACTTGCTTCTGATGCTTGACAAGTTGGTCAATAATGTTGTCTTCACTTATCTCTTCACTGGAAAGGTTAAGAGAAAAAGGGTAAAAAAGTATATTATTTAAAGTAAAAAGTTCATTTCTTGAGTAAACCTAAATTTTCACACTAACAACCAATTGTTTTTTTTATTTATTCAGCTGGTCTTAGATTCCTCAACAAAACATACCTGGCAAAGTTCTGACTTGCATCTATAAAGGTAGGGAGGCTACCTTTTTTTAACCCCTTTTAACCCTTTTTTCTGGTGGTTGTGGGAGAAAAAAAAGGGAAAATAATAAAACATTGCTTTTTTGGGGTTTCCGACCTTAAAACTCTTAACGGAAATTTTGTTCAATAAGGGCGTGGCAATCATCTTTCCTCAAGAAAAAATTAAAAATGTGCAAATCCAAAAACCGTAAGGCATCATAATAAGAATAACAGCCTTTTCAAAGGAGGGTTTCATCCAGCACCCATTCTGTGAGTCAACCTGCTCTGTATTTCTTGTCACATCAGCATCAATGCTTTCATCTGAGGTGAAACCATGGCAAGTTGAATTAATATCAATAACCTGTCTAGTCAGAAGAAATCCATGGCTGAACACTAGCAAGCCTATTACAAATAGCTCACTCAAGCAAAGCACTGGAATCACACAATGTGAAATTTTAAATTCTGACATTCTTGAATGTCATAAATCTGAAAAAGAATGAAGCTGAAATTAGTATACACATTACACTACAATCCAGATATAAAAAATAACAAAAAATATTTTTGGCACTCCAGCAAACAGCCAAAAGTTTCAACCACATATATTCTGGCAAGATGGAGCCTGGAAAGGATCTTCATATTCTAAACAAATTACTAGGGAGGTCTACAAACTCTATCTTGCCATAACATCCTTGGGGAGATTTGTCAGCCTTTGCTGGGGAGGCACCTACAGAATCAGGGATTACCTCAACTAGAGGCTGACATCTTCCTAGCATTTACCACAATATATACGATAAATAGAGACAGAAACAGTAATTGTGGAGTTATTCAATTAAAAAATATGAGACATGATATACAATTACTGAATCCTGTACGGTAAATATATAATTTCTCACCCATACGATCCTACACTTGTCAAAAAATTGTTGTTGACATTCAAGTACGTAGATTTTTTTCTTGATCTCTATTTATATTGTCGAAAAATACTGTATTTTCACTGTAAATAAGCCTGAAAATGCGGCACTCGAAGTTCAGTTGTCATTGGCTCTAGTTGACAGCATTAATCTTGACAGATATTGTAAATGGTCCCAAATTTTTTCATCTTTTTTCCTTTCTCCTTTAAAAAACAGGACCCCGACTCTAGTTGATGAAAATAAACAAAATATATCCCCAGTTCTCTTCTTGCTAAGAAATCCCTAGTTTGGGCCCGGGCCCCCGGGGTGGCTTTAAAAAATCGCTTCCCTTTCTCTCTGCTCAATGTTATTCTCATAGATATCAACATATTCACATGGGTCACGGCAACTATGAAGAAAATCGCATCGGTAAATACTCTTTATCTTACTGTGTAGTTTATATATCATTTCTAATACTTTGTTCTAGATCTAATTCTAAAATTTCTGATTCACAAGGAATTTATACTGTCGTCTATACTCAGCTGGTGCATCGTCTGCATTTCCACAATATTTACTGAAGTCATTTGTCTTATAATATACTGTTAATTGATATTATGCATTGTTAATTTATTGTTTCATATCTAATACTGATATTGGTTTTTATATCAGTTTCCAAATAATTACTATGTATATCAATTTTTGAAGCTAATATCTTGTCAGAAACACTTTTAGCGAACAAGAAATTGTTATTCTTCCTTTGATTTAAAATGTATTGCATCTTTTATTTAACATAAATTTAAAAAAAATTTTTTAAAATTTAATTTCCCCTTTTTTTTTGGGTTTGTAAACCAAAATTTTTTTTTTAAGGGAATAGGTTTCCTGTACTCCCCTAAAAATTTTTTGAGCTTTAAGTTGTAAAGGGGGTTCCCTTTTTCCCTGAGAAAAAAAATAAATTTTTTTTTTCAAGTTTGAAGGGAACCAAATTTTTAAAATCCAAAAATTTTTTTAAGAAAGGGGTTTTTTTATTCCCCAACAAATTTTTACCGGGTTTTAAAAGGAAAATTTTTAAGGTTTTTTTTTTTGTGCAAAAGCAAAGGAACCCCTCCCCTTTTTGGGGCACTCAAACACACCCCGTCATAACCCCCCACCCCCCACCCCCTAAAAAAACTCCCCTTTAAAAAATTTTTAAAATAAACCCTCCCCAAAATTACCCCACCCAATCACCCCCTTTTAAAGCATTTTCCCCCCAAACCCCCCATATATCCCTACCCCTTTCAAAAACCCCTACCCCCACCCCCCAACCCCCCACCCCCCCCACCCCCACCCACCATACTTTTAACCCCAAAACATTCCCCCAAAAACCCCCAAAAAATCACCCCAACCCCCCAAAAAAATTCACCCCCACCCCCCCAAACCCCCCCCCACTTCCCCTTTTCCCCAAAATTTTTCCCCTTTAAACCCATAAAAACCCACCTTACTCCCAAAAATCCTTGTTTTCCCCCCCCACTCCCCCCCCACCCCTACCCCACTACTCCCCCATCCCATAAAAAACCCCCAGTATAGATCATAAAAAAACTTATCATTTTAAACCACCCAAAATTTCCACCATCGTCCTCCACGCAAAATTTTAATCAATTTTTCCCCACTCCCCCCCCAAAACCCCCCTAAAAATGAAAAATAATTAATTTTATTCTTATTATGAAAGATTAATTTAAATATTGTAATTAATTTTTATTTTTTTTTTTTTAAAAAGAAAAAATTATTATAAATAAAATATATAGTTTATTTTAAATATTATTTGGGAAATGTTTTATAAATAATTTATTTTTTTTAAAAAATTTTTTTATAATATAAAATATTAATTGGGAGAATATGAAAGAATATCGGTAAATATTTTAATTATTATATTTATAATATTATTAATATTTGTTTAATTAATTTAAAATTTATACAATTATTACTTTTATATATTTTATTTATTTTAAAAATATTATACTAATCATTTTCTTATAATATAACTAATGATATTATATTTAAAATATTTTTAATATTAATAATATTTTTTATATCAATTATAATAATTATATTATATAATTTTTTAAACTAATACTTTCAAAACTTTTCAACAAATTTATTCTTTTATTTAAATTATTGATCTTTATTTAACTACATATATATATTTATTATATATAAAATGTTGTTTGTTTTTGTGTGTGTGTGTTTTGTTTGTTTAAAATTCCAATATTTTTTATTCAATTATTAAAATATTTTGTACTTATATTTTCCTTTAAAAATACCTTCGGGGAGGTTGTAGTTTTGGTTGTGTTGTTTTGTTTGGTGGGGATTGTCGGTTTTTTGTGTTTGGAAATAATTTCTTTGCTAATGTTAAGACATACGCTCTTTTTTTTTATTTCATTAACGAAATATTTATTTTTTAAATGCATTTAAACTAATTTAAATAATTTTTTTTTCTTCTTTTCCCCCTTTCTAAATTTTCCCATACATGTTTTTGTTGTTTTGGTTTTTGTTTTGGGGTTTTTTTATCTATAAATCCCCATCATCATACTACTACATACCACTTATCCCTCCCTTCATTCCTCACTTTATTTTACTCCCCACCCCTCCTTCCCCAAACCAAATTTACTAACTCCTTAAAATCATACTCAACCAAATATCAACTTACTCATCACTCAACTTCAAATTATCACTCACTTTTTCCCCTCACTCCCAACCCCTTTCCACCCTTTCCACCACTCATCCTCATAATCCTCTCCTCCAAAACCCCCAATCAGCACTCATCCCTCCTTCACCTCATCCAACTTCACTAAAAAACCCTTTACTCCATCACCACCACCATCCCATTAATCACTACTCACTATCCATTTCCCAATCACTCATTTACTATCTCATCATTCCCTTCAATTTAAAAACTCCTTCAACCTCTATACCCAAATTTCCCTCTTTTCCCCCACTCACTCACTTTACTTATTTGCATTATCATCACTTTTCCTCACTCCTCACTCATTATACCATACACTATCCTCCCCACCCTCTACTCACTACTCCTCACTCACACTTCACTCACTCTATCACTCCCACTCCCTACTTCCCCACCCTCACCCCCATATATATATAATTATATAATATATATTATATTATTATTATAATTATTAATATATTATATTTTATATATATAAAATATTTATATATATATATAAATTTCTTATATATTATATATATCTTTATATTTTTATATTTTTATATATATATATATATTATGTCTATATATATATTACTTTTATTATATTATTTATTTTTTTTATATATATTATATTTATAATTTTTTTTTAGTTTTGTTGTTTTTTTTGTTTTTGTTTTTATTTATTGGTTTTTTATTAATATTAAAATATATATTATATTATTCATTTTTATATAACATTTATATATATTTATATATTATTATATAATATATATTTTTTAATTTTTTTTTATTTTTTTGTTTTTTATTATCTATATTTTTAATATTTATTTTTTTTCTTTTTTTATCTTATTATATATATATATTTACTATATATATTATATATATTATATAATATCTTTTATTTTTATTTATCAATTTCATATTTCTTATTATTTTTTTTTTAGTTTATTGTTTATGTGTGTGGTGTGTGTGTTGTGTGTGTTTGTTGTGTTGTTGTTTATTACATTTATTTTATTATATTTTTTTTCTATCTTTTATTTTTTATTATTTTATTATTTTTTTTGTATTATTTTTCTATTTTTTTTATTTTTTCTTATCTTATTTTTTCTTTTATTCTTTATCTTTGTTTTTTACAAAATTATTTTTTCTTTTTAATTTATTTTTATTATATTATTTTTTTTGTGTGTGTGTGGGTTTTGTGTGGGTGTGTGTGTGTGTGGTGTTGTTTATGTATCTCTGTTTTGTTATTTTTTTTTTTTTATTTTTTTTTATTTTTTTTATTTTTCTCTTATTTTTTCTTTTTTTATTTATTTTTTTTTTTGTGTTGTGTGTTTTTTTTTTTTTGTTTTTTTATTATTATATATATGTTATTATCTTATTTTCCCCTTTTTTATTTATATTTTTTTTTTTTTTTTTTTTTTATATTCTTTTTTTTTTTTCTATTTTTTTTTATTAAATTTTTTCAATTTCTTTTCCTTTTCTTTTCCCTTTTTCTCTTTATCTTTTTTTATTTTCTTTCTTTTCCTTATCTTATTCTTTCTCTTTTTTTTTTTTTTATTTTTTTTTTTTCCCTTTTTTTTCTTTTTTTTACCTTTCCCCTTTTTTTTTTTTTTTTTTTTTTTGTTTTATTGTGGTTGTTTTTGGTTTGTTTTTTTTGTGTTTGTTGTGTGTGTGGGTTTGTTTTCCGGTTTTTTGTGTTTGGTTCTTTTATTTTTTTTTTTATTATTTTTTTTTTTATTATTAAAGTTGTGTGGTGTTGTTGTTTTTTGTTTTTTTTTCTTTTGCCCTCTTTTTTTTATGTTGTTTTTTTTTTTTTTTTTTATTTTTTTTTTTTTTTTTTTTTTTTTTTTTTTTTGTTTTTTTTTTATTTTTTTTTTATTTTTGGGGTTTTTTTTGTTTTTTTTTTTTTTTTTTTTTTTTTTAAAAAAAAAAAAAAAAATTTTTTTTTTTTTTTTTTATAAAAAAAAAAAAAAAAAAAAAAAAAAAAAAAAAAAAAGGGGTTTTTATTTTAAAATTTTTTTTATATATTTTTTTTTTTTTTTTTTTTAAAATTTTTTTTTTTTTTTCAAAAAAAAATTTTTTATATATTTTTTAAAAAAAAATTTTAAAAATTTTAAATTAAAAAATTTTTTTTTTTAAAAAATTTTTGTGGGTTTTAGGTTGGGGGTTTGTGGGAGTTAATTTAAAAATTTTTTGAAAAAAAAAAAAGAAAAATTAATAAAAATTTTATATTAAAAAATTTTTTAAAAATAAAATTTTATTTAAAAAATTTTTTTTTTATTTTTTTTTTTTGGGGGGGTGTTTGGTTTGGGGTTTTTGGGTTTAAAATTTTTTTTTTTTAAAAAGTTTATTAAATTTATTTGTAATTTTAAAAAAAAAAAAAAACCCCCCCCCCCACCACACCACACACAAAAACACAACACACACACACACCACCACACACACATGCACACACACACACACACCACACACAACACACCAACACAACACACACACACACACACACACACCACACACCCACAATATATATAATATATATATAATATATATATATATATATATATATATATATATATATATATATATATAATCTTACCCCACCCTTTCTATCTTTCAGGGTTTGCAAGGCAGCAGCCCACAAAGAAACTTATTATATAGATGGTTATCAACGACGATACCAGAAGAATCCAAAAATATCAATGTGGGAACAATAGGGCATGTAGACCATGGTAAGACCACACTCACTGCTGCCATAACCAAGGTCTTGCACAAACAAGGTTTAGCTGAGTTTACATCATATAATCAAATTGACAGAGCACCAGAGGAAAAGGCAAGAGGAATTACAATTAACACAGCTCATGTTTCATACTCCTCAATGACAAGGTTAGTAAATATAAATCAGTAGTTTTATGTTTTATGTTCTATTGTGCCTCTTTTTCTTACTGATACCTGTAATGTGTTACTGGTTAATATTTGTGTAAATGTAGTGTATAAAGAAAAATTAGTTCACTTCTTTTGAAATAAATGATCTCTACTTCAAAAATTCTAGTTTTGTACTTCACTCATCAAAACATATTTATTGTTGTGACATATATTTCCATTAGGTGTCATTTGAATACACAGGACAGACTGAAGTAATGAAAAAATGTGAAAATGACAACAGTAAGAGGACAGAGATGTGATACTCTTTTTCATTCCAGACATTATGCACACACAGATTGCCCAGGCCATGCAGACTATGTGAAGAACATGATTTCAGGAACTTCACAGATGGATGGAGCAATTCTAGTAGTTGCAGCAAATGATGGACAGATGCCCCAGACACGAGAGCATCTTTTGTTAGCAAAACAAGTGGGAGTAGAGAGAATTATTGTTTATGTTAACAAGGCAGATCTAGTAGACGAGGATGTATTAGAATTGGTCGAGCTTGAGGTTCGTGAATTATTGGATGATTATGGATTTGATGGAGCAAATAGCCCTTTCATCATTGGCTCTGCCCTTCTAGCATTGAGAGGAGAGGACAATGAACTGGGTGAGCAGAGTATACACAGACTCATCAGAGCCCTAGATGAGTATATACCGAGTCCCACTCGGGATCTTACTTCCCCATTCATGCTACCCATTGATAACTTCTTCAGTGTCCCAGGTCGAGGTTCAGTTGTCATTGGCACACTCAAACAAGGCATTATGAAAAAAGGTGCTGAGGCAGAGTTATTGGGCTTCGACCGTCAAATTAAAACCACTGTCAGCAACATCCAGGTGAGTTGTAGGATGATTGACTAGGGGAGAATTTCATTAAAATACTTTTCATCTCATATTCAGAATTTCAGAATATCTTCTTTAGCATGGCATATTCAGGCTAAATTTTATTTTTAGAATTATTTCTTTATTATTTATATATTAAATGACTTTTCATATTCTTTCTTTATGGTTGTGCTTTGCTGTAGCCTTTTTACAAGTTGAATACATTAACCCCTTAATACTTTAGCCTTAATATCTGCCTTTTGCAACCTATCATATAAACATATATTTTATCTTGTTACT
>NC_051395.1:42225811-42232595 GCF_015228065.2 Penaeus monodon | reverse complement strand
GACCGTCGTAGTTCAGTGTCATGCACACTCAAACAAGGCATTATGAAAAGGTTGGGCTTCGACCGTCAAATTAAAACCACTGTCAGCAACATCCAGGTGAGTTGTAGGATGATTGACTAGGGGAGAATTTCATTAAAATACTTTTCATCTCATATTCAGAATTTCAGAATAATATCTTCTTTAGCATGGCATATTCAGGCTAAATTTTATTTTTAGAATTATTTCTTTATTACTTATATATTAAATGACTTTTCATATTCTTTCTTTATGGTTGTGCTTTGCTGTAGCCTTTTTACAAGTTGAATACATTAACCCCTTAATACTTTAGCCTTAATATCTGCCTTTTGGCAAACCTTATCATATAAAAACATCATATTTTTATCTTGTTACTGTGGTCAGAATTTTTAAAAGTTACTGCTGCCATAGAAAATGGAAATGAAAAGGGGAGGGGAGAAGAGGGGCGAGAAGGAGATATACAAACAGAGATACAGGTGGATATCTATAGGAGAGAGGGAGTGAAGGGGGAAGTGAGGATGTGACAGAGCCTCTATTTTGTTATAGAGAGGCTCCTGCTGGACTTTCTTGCTTAAGGTTGCATTGAACTATTCGAGGACAGAATATGCTCAGTTGCCATTTTGTCAACACCACCAGCCGTTGGCCTCCTGGCCAGACTTGGGCACACCACACTTAAGCACTACTGTTCCCAGTCTTGTTACCATGTGTTATTGCAGTGTGTTGTAATCTTAACTATTATAGAGTCAAAACCATACCACCACGTCAGTACTTCAACATGGAACAACAGACGAGGCTCTTACAGAATGAGGCAGGGAGTGAGTAAAAAAAGTGAGTGAGTAAACAAGTGAGTGAGTAAATAAGTGAGAGAAGTGAGAGTAAATAAATGAGAGAAGTGAGAGTAAATAAATGAGAGAGAGTAAATAAATGAGAAAGAGAGAGTAAATAAATGAGAGAGAGAGTAAATAAATGAGAGAGAGAGTAAATTAAATGAAAGAGAGAGTAAATTAATGAAAGAGAGAGAGTAAATAAATGAGAGAGAGAGAGTAAATAAATGAGAGAGAGAGAGAGTGAGAGTGAGTGAGTGAGTGAGTGAGAGAGAAAGAAAGCAATGAAACATGTATCTGTCTATATATGAGAAAAGACAAGTAAACCACAACACCAAAATATGTGTCGTAATACTGTTGGAGGGGTACAGACTGGTGTTGTTTCAAGGCACAGTTCATTCGGGGGTTAAGGGTTACAATTTATTATTCACTGTCTATAGTGCCTTATTTTTTGCTTAACTGTCATATGTATTTTTGTCTTATGAAGCAAATCCCATGATATGATTCTGAAAAACAGAAATGAGATAATTACTGTATACCATTACTTTTATAAATATATCCGATTTGTGATGCATTCCCAGTGATGGTTAGTCTAGCCCACTTTGTTATATTTATATTTTTTATATTATTTCTCTGTCAAAAGGTCTTCAAAAAGTCAGTGTCACAAGCTCTTGCAGGAGAAAACTTAGGTGCTCTGTTACGAGGTGTTCGCTTGGAGGCTTTACACCGTGGCATGACTCTGTGTTCTGCAGGGTCCCAGGCAGCCAATAACAGGTATTGTTCACTGGAACCTGATTGCTGCCATGGGTTTATTTGACATTGATATATTAGAAATGACCGTTGCATATATTGGTAGATAAAAGACTGTGGACATTTTCCAAGCAAGATTCTGTTGACACAAATTTTGATGATATGAGTATCTTATGACACTTAAAATATCCGTGGTCCCTCTAAATCACATATAAACATACTCAAGTAAAGCTATTCACATTTTGATTATCTTTTGAAAGTTCATTTTATTACTATCCTGTGTAAATACAAATGCCCCTCACTTCCTCTATAATCCTCTCAAATTAATCCTTCCAGGTTTGAGGCAACAATTTACCTTCTCAGTCGAAGTGAAGGAGGGCGATCTCGCCCTTTGACATCGAAGTACATTCAACAGCTTTTTAGTAGGACCTGGAACATAACATGCCGTGTAGACCTGCCAGATGGTGTGGAAATGGTCATGCCAGGTAAAGGAAATTTGTTTATCATGTATTTCATTTTCATTATATATTCCCTTATCTATTTTATAACAAACTTAGCAAATCAAATTTAAATTATAATGTATAATTAGAGTTCATTACTGTTGTCAACACATGACTTGCATGTATACATTTCATTGCATAAAAAAATAAATGTTGGATATAAGAGTTAGATGAATTCTTGTATTAAAAAAAAAAAAAGAAAAAAAAGAAATATAGTAATATGTGCAAAAATCTGTTACAGTTTCCTCTTAAAATAACAGCTGCTATGATGGCATGTTCCTTGAAATAATTAGAAACTTGTGCACTTGATGATAGTGCCATAAAATTAATGGCATTTAAACTGTCACTTTGTTAAGTCTAATATGGGGTATTCAGGCTATATATTTCATGTGGATTGTTTAGAAACAAAGGGGCAAATCTACCAAAACTGTCCTTTATGCTTGCTTTCTAGGAGTATTTTGCATCCTGGAAGTTGTATATAAACCAAGAAATTCAGCTACAATGTCTCTAAAACCCATGACCAAAAGTACTATACCTTTGTAGTTGTGTAGCACAAGAGATAAGAATTTTGTTTGCTATCAGTGCATTTTTACTTTTTCACATATCACTTTCATTCTAAAAAATGTGTTGTCTTGGTATTTCTCTTGCCATTTGTTTGAAATTAGCACATATAGAATAAAAAGCAATTTTCTTTAAAATCTATTCTAAGCTAGAGGAGAGGGTTGGACTATCTGAATGATAGTAGAATATTTATGCAACAATAGATAAACATGAATTAACCCTTTCCCACCGGGTGGCTGGTACATACATGCCATGGCATGCCTGGATTATATTCTAGGTCTATACATGCCATGGTGCTCTGGTCCCATTTTCCAGGGGCATGTCCGATCATGCCGCGCATGATATAGTTCCGACATAATGTCCCGGCAGCGGGGCCTGGGCCACTATGAATACAGCCTGGGAGAAAGGTCTTTTGTATCGGAAAACCACCCGGTGACATTGGGTTAAAAAGAAAAGAAAAGAAAAGAAAAAAACAAGAAGAGTAAGGGTTAGAGCACAAAGGAGAGGGATATGATAATCATGGTGAGAGGAAAAGGAGGGGGCTAAGGATAATATAAATAGGAGGAGAATATGAATAGATATTATATAAAGGAAAAAAGGAACTGCCCCAGTATTCATATGTCTTTCATAACTTTGATCTACATATATCCGAGTGTAAGGGGGGGGGGGGGCAGTTCACATTAACCTGCCCTCTAGCTCTTTTCCCATGGTTGGATAAAAATTAATCTCCAAATATCCCAGGTTAAATTCTTACTTTCAGAAAAACAAGGAAAAGCAAATTAGTTATAAGAGTGGCAGATGGGTGTAGTGTAGCACATTTAATCATTAACTATTCCCCCCCCCTTTCTTTACCCCTTTTCACTACATCTCTATAGTGCTATATGACCTTTGATGTCTAGCTCATTTATTTAGTTTTGTAACATTAACCAACCAGCCAACCTTTAACCCCGTGATGACAGTGCCAGAAATTTCTGTCACTCATTCCGGTGACTTCTGGCAATTGTCTTGCCTTTGGGCTGTGGAGTTCACTGTGTATAGTGGAACTTCCCACTCAACTTGCTTTAGCAAGTCATGATGCCTATAGCTATACCCACCATGATTACTTGTTTTTTCATGACAGCTGTAGATGTGCCCAGCTATAAGACTTGACAAGTGGTATGGTAAAAAAAAAAAAAAAAAAAAAGTTTCACATAAATAAAACTGAGGATAGTATCCATTTGGATGTTTCGGCTAATTAGGACATTTCCACAATACAGCCTTGCAAGGATGTGCCAGATATTATATTATACTAAGCTTTCATTGTCTTGTTATTTGAATGTTGTATATGTACATATCTATATGTATGAATGTTTGTACTGTGAGTATTGATTCACTATAAATGTATAAGCACATGTAGAAAAGGTATGAATGAGAATGAATATCTTCACAATACAAGAGATGTATTTGACTGGTTTCGATTGTGTCTTATTTCTGACGAAGACACAATCGAAACCGGTCAAATACATCTCTTGTATTGTGAAGATATTCATTCTCATTCATACCTTTTCTACATTTGTCAATATGAATACGGTATAAGCACATATTTATATTGATCGAGGGGGTTGGCTTTTGTCAAAGAAGTGGAAGAGATTAACATGCCTAGTTATGCACAGAAATTGTTTACTGTAGATATTATTGGCCATCATTTAAAAAATAAAATATCTATATCTTTAAGTATTTCTAACAGTTTGCTCTTTCATATTTCAGGTGACCATACAAAAGTAGAGGTGACATTACAGGAGAGAATGGTAATGACAGGTGGACAGTCCTTCACCATCAGAGAAAATAATGCAACTGTTGCAACAGGCATGGTAACCAAAGTTCTAAGGAGTGTTGAAATTCCAATGAAGAGATTAGATAAAGTTGATTTTGAAAAGTTCTTAAATTAACACACACACAAAAAAATAATAATAAATAAATAAAAAATAAAATAAATAAATATGTGATGGGCTTTGTAGTTTTTCTTGTATTACACTTTGTAAATAGATTGTAATTTATATATAATCATATTTTTTATATCCTTCAAATACGGCAAAACTTGGGTGGTAATGATACATGGTGTCACCTACAGGTTTATTGAGTAACATTTTTGAGAGGCGACTGATACACAGCATGTCCATTTGAGTAATAAGCATTGGTTATGTCTGTGGGGTGGATGCTACAAAGCAATGGATGGTGTGGGAGGTGACTTAGACCAGTGACATACCAGCCTACAGGCACAACACCCCACGGGACACTGACTAGGTTATTATTCACAGCTGCTCCAAGGAGTTAGCAGCAGCAGCAGTCATTGAAAGGTACACTAAAACCTAACTGCCTTGCAGTTCTTGTTGATGAAATGTCAATCTCCACAGAGCAGCAGCTTGAACGCTAGTGTAAAACACTTCCAGTTCAACCTAAAAATAAATGTGCAAGGTTATGTCAGTTGACCATCTCTTTAAAGATGGTCTCCATTTCCAAGACTTCTTATTGTGCATTCATTTCTTTTCTGGCCTAATGCCAAGGTCACCTTGCACTTGTATATTATTGGTCTTTGCTGCTCAAAAAATAAGGTTTATAACTCACATGATGACAAAGACACTTAGGACGAAGTGTAATTCATTTGAAATTATCTATCATTGACACATTGAAGCATAAAGCTTCACTCTTCTTTCTGTGAGTATATTATCCACCTTGCTATGACCAGGGGAGGAGGCTCTACTTGTAGAGCACCAATGAGCCTCAAGGGGGAGGGGGTGATGAGGTTAACAATGATAAAAGAATAGGTTTTCTCTGATCTTCCTTGCCAAGTGTAAGTTACTACTGACAGGAATGAGGGGACAGAAGGGGGATGACCTGCCAACACCTAGTATCTTTGAGGCCATCAAACTGCTGGCACTCGTTCCTGCTTAGATGAGACTCTCTTGGCTCAATACTCTATCCAATACATTCATGATTTCCTGTGAATGTATTACATAAAGACTTAATTCTTAATACAAGACACACTGGTCCGATGTCGCCACCAAACTAGTCTCGTCAGTTTCATAGTTTGAAAAGTAACTAAACATTTTTTAAAAATCATATAAATAGACACAAAAAACAAAAGCCTTAGCTTGGCACAGGAAGCAAAGTATGATTTAATTTCATCAATTTCATATAGTTATTCCTGGACTGAGTTAGTTAAAGCAAATATTTACATAGCAAAGCAAATCAGGCCTTTCTAGAAAATACTGATATTCACATCCACACAAAACTTTTTGTGTAATTTCTGTGACAATTAACACTCACTACATTGTACATACAAACACACACACTGAAGCACTGGTCTGGGAGACAGCAACTTTATGAGAGGATAAAACAGCGACGGTTTGAAGCAACCTAATAGTAGCAGGCTTATGTTACATATACAGTATATACACACCAGGACATTCACACATAAGCAGCACAGAGTAGAGGCGGGGCTAGTGGCTGGCACTGCTTCAACGTCATCCAGTAACCATACAGCAGCCAATGTGGAGCGGGGGAGAAGTCACACATGGCTGCCAATTAATGGATAGTGAACGCCATTGTGTAGGGGGGAGACCAGTGCCATGCCACCAGTGCTACCTAATATGACCTGCTCTGTGCACACACCTGCACAGCCATACATGCATAATCAACATCTGACACAGAGCACCAGCGCTGTTGTTCCTCTCATGCGTGCATTCGGCACACTCACTCTCACTACACTCACTCACACTTTCTCTCTTTTTATTTTTTTATTTTTTATTTTTTTTTATTTTCTAATTCCAACATGGTGATTGTTGAATGGGGGAAGGGGGCCCTCCTCCTTGCATTGCTATCATCAGTATGACTTGGTTTACTCTTGTTCAGTTTTGGTATGAAGGTAAAGCAAGTGCTCCACCTTTGTCATACCAGCAAAGAGGTCTTTTCCTACTTGATCATACCTCCTGTGACCAGTAAAGGACTGGAGAGGATGGGCCCTCCCTACCATTACCACTGTCCATCATCTTCTCACACCACATGACAAACAGCAGGTTCAGTTACCACTCGTCCCTCTAGCCTGGTGAAAACCGAGTAAAAGGACCCCGCTGCAGATGGCTGCTGGGGCCACCT
>NC_051395.1:42197185-42221456 GCF_015228065.2 Penaeus monodon | reverse complement strand
ATTTACTATTACTATTACTATTACTATTACTATTACTATTCTATTACATTACTATTACTATTACTATTACTATTACTATTACTATTACTATTATTATTACTATTACTATTACTATTATTATTATTATTATTACTATTACTATTACTATTACTATTACTATTACTATTATCATTACTATTATCATTATTATTACTACTATTATTAATACTACTAGTATTATACTTCTACAACTACTACTACTACTACTACTACTACTACTACTAATAATAATAATAATAATACCAATACCACTAATACTAATACTACTATACTACTACAACTACTACTATACTACTACTATACTACTACTACTACTATTACTATTAC
Organism: Penaeus monodon; assembly: GCF_015228065.2. Classification (NCBI taxonomy): domain Eukaryota; kingdom Metazoa; phylum Arthropoda; class Malacostraca; order Decapoda; family Penaeidae; genus Penaeus; species Penaeus monodon. The sequence continues at coordinate 42,221,090 of NC_051395.1, read as the reverse complement.
TACTATTACTACTACTATTACTACTGCTACTACTACTACTACTACTACTACTACTACTACTACTACTACTATCTATTATTACTACTCTACTACTATTACTACTACTGCTACTACTACTACTACTACTACTACTACTACTACTATTAACATTATTATTATTATCATGAGTGTTGTTATCATTATTGATAATGTTGTTATTAATATAAGCTTCTTTGCCTTCATTATTAACAATATTATCATCTTCAATCCACACGCTATCCTCACCAGCTTACATCCCACCTATCACAGCCAAGCTTTCTGTCCACCTAGCTGTCAGACTTAAGTGAACAGACTATAGCAGGTTTTCATGTATGATTGACAGTATATCTCTCTGTTCCATGAATCATAATGTGATGTGATATTTAGAATGCAACTCTTATGCATGACTGTCTGTGTTTGTTGAATGGGAATGTTTTCAGGTGATTGGGTGTCTAGGACTGTTGTGTTTTGTTTTTATTTTTCATTAAAAAATCGAGAAGTAATAAACAGCATAGACCTATTATATTTGTATAGGAACATGTCAGGGTTATTTAGAAATAACCAATAATCTATTTTTGACTTCTATCCTTTTATGATTGGTCATTCCAGTGATTCTAATATTGTGTTTTTAATTATTAGCTTATTTCTTGTTTTGCTTTTAGATATAACAAGTTACTCACTTATAGTATCTAATTATTGATATTGCCTTTTCTAATTGTACAGACTCCCCTGAAAGAATAAAATAAACTGCATGTCTGCACTTTATAATATGAGGCTTCCAATGTAATAGTGATGAATCATCAATTTTCCTTTTGTATTGTCATTGATAGATAGATCTTTATTTATATTAAAATATTAAAAGCTCTGATATAATATAATCATGTTGACTTGATATGAAAACAATAAAAAAAGAAGTTTAATTTATTATTTTCATTATAAAATGTGAGAGATGACAGAGAAACTTGTCTTTTTTGTGTTAAATTACCCTTACTAGGATCTGTATTATTCTAACTGGTTCCTTATTGCATGAAGTAAAGTCAAGCATTCATCTCTGTATTGAGTAAATGAATCAAAAACATTAATAGACTATGGAAGGGACCTGTAGTAATTTTACTTAACCTTGACATGCAGGAATGTGGCAAACCGTATTGGGATGGACACACTACTTTTGGTGTTTGGCGATCACGGCATGACCAAGACAGGCGACCATGGTGGAGACTCTGAAGGTGAAATAACAGCTGCTCTCTTTGCCTACAGTCCTGGACTCAATATGGTGCCTGCCAACCCAAATAGCATTCATCCAGTGCAGGTGTCACAAGTGGATATTGTTCCCACTCTTGCTCTGGCCCTTGGTGTTCCCATCCCATACTCTAACCTGGGAAAGGTGGTGGAAGAGTTGCTGGCCAAAAAAGGAGAATCATCGGAGGAAGTCTTAAGCAAGAAAGTTCAGGCGCTTGCACAAAATGTTCAGCAAGTCCAGAAATACTTGCAGGAATACAAGAAAGTTGGCAATGAATTTTTTGGAGAGTTGTGGAATAGATTGGAAAATTTGAAGGAGAAAATGAATAAAGATTTAAATGAGCTTACTACAAGAGAAAAGAAAATGGCCTATATTGAATACCTAAATGTTGCAAAAATGATGTGTGAAACAGTCTGGGCAAAGTTCAACATAGCGGAAATGACAAGTGGTCTTATTCTGATGGTTACAGTTATGGCACTTACTGTGTTAATGGTGCTCAGTCAAGTGAATGATGCACTGGTCTTGAAGAGACTGCTCTTCCTAACTGTAGGAGTCAATTCTTTGTTCATTTTTACTTCTTATGCCAGTATTTCAGTGATGGGGTATGTGGCAAGTGGATTGATAGTTCTTTGGCTGTATTTCCACCATAGATATTTGAATTGCAAGAGCTCAAACATTAACATCACAGATGGCTTTTCTCTTTTTCTAATACTTTGCATATGCTTAGGGAGTTTTTCAAACAGTTATGTTGTTGTAGAAAATTATTTAATATCATTCATGCTCTTATCATTAGTTATCATGTATTCACTTATTTCCTTTTTGAAGAGGCAAAGAAAAAAGAATATGAATACACTGTCTTGGAAGAATGTAAAAATGTCTTTAAATGTCCGCAGTGTTGTATGTTTTATGGCTGTGATTGTCCTGTTGGTGTCTGTACGAGGGAGCTTTTCATATTGGAAATGCCGTGAAGAACAGTCGTGGTGTGTTCCCAGCCAGGTTCACACCCCCATGAATGGTCTGCCAGAGAGTTTCAGAAACTGGAGATACTTTACTAGCTTGTTTGCCCTTGTTTTGTTAGTATGGTTACCTCGACGATGGCTCATTATGTGTGGCAATTTGAATGGTTCAAGGCTTGGAGTTCTTTTAGTGAATTATGTCCCAGTTATTACAGGGGTGTTTGTAGCTGCTCACTGGGCCCTACAGGCTGCACCTCTGCAGAACTCTCCACTCAGTGAGCATGTTGTAATCCCTCCACGATTAACATTTGCTGTTACTATATTATTTGTTGTAACCTTATACTGCATTCCTTTACTGATATATGAGGTGCCTCCTAAGAAAAGCTTTGGACCTGTTGTTAACCATCCTTATGGCTTTGTACCTCAAGTGTATCATAAGCTCATTGAAAAATACCATGATGGTAACTCCAAGAACTCCAATATTCCTGTAGTATATGGACTGGCAACTGCAGTGTCTGCTCCAGTTTTAAGCATAGTGATTGCACTCTTAGTTGTACTGACTATGCTTGCTGGTGATGGCTTGGCACCAGCAGTCCTAGTTCTTGTTATCACTGCAACATCTTGCTTCGTGGTACAAGCTGTGTGTTCATGGATGACAGCCAATGATATTGGTAAGTTCTACTATTTTATTTCATGTTTTTATTTGAAGTATCCTACCTATTTGTAGATTCAATAAATTGCAAAGTTCATCTCTCATTACAGAAACATTGCTGAAACCATCTTGGACATCCCTCTGTGTCTGGTTCATCCTGAGTGTTCATGGATTCTATGTAACTGGGCATCAGCCAACCTTCTCCTCATTGCACTGGTCTGCTGCATTTGTAGGATTTACTGGTGATTGGGGTGGCAGCAACTTCTTCCCAACTCTCCTTGTGGGCATCAACACTTTCATGGCACAGATTCTCTTTGGTTTATCATTGCCATTAATTGTGTTAGCACCACTAGCTATAGGAGTGGCCTTTCCAAGACTACGAGGCAACAGGTGAATCTTCTATTTAGGAAGTATCTCGTCAGTTAGCTCATCTTTACCCTTATCACAGTCAAGTGGGACATCTTGAGGGATATCTATTTTTGATGCCAGACTTCTGTTACTAATACCAAACTACCTATCAGCAAAAACCCTGGCAAGTGTCCAATATGGATCACTCAGCAGTAGGTACCCTGATAATGATCCATACTAGTTTTGCTTTATTAAGATGTAGTAACTAATTTCTTTTGTTATAATGCAGATGCATTTAGGAATGCATGTTCATAGAAAAGGGGAAGGAATTAGATACTAGCTTTATTTTATAAGAATAGCTGATCTAGAGGCATATTAGTTTTTACCTTATTAGCTAATGTACCTGCATTTATGATATATATTTTTTTGGCTAATAACAAGTCTCTATTTTAATAGAATTATATTTTTATCTGTTGTGTTAATAGACTAGAGTCTGAAGAAACAAGTCGAGGAGAGTTCTTATTGGTGGATCGGCCAGAGAAAGCTAAGGAGACAGTCTTGTTTACTGCAGTATCTTACATCCTTCTCCATGCAGTAAAAGTAGGTGGCTCTTTTTTTCTTTCCTCCTTCCATCCTTCCTTCCTTCATTCATTCATCCCTTGTTTTTCATACACAGATTCAAATGTATATCATAATTCAACTCACACTTGTCTCCAAATTGACACACAAACATAAACAAACACACACTAACATTTTCACACCACACACTCACATTCACACTACACTCACATACAAACACAGTGACACACACAATGACACACACACACATAATGACACACACACATAATGACACACACACACATGACACACACACATAATGACACACACACATAATGACCACACACACATAATGACACACACACACATAATGACACACACACACATAATGACACACACACACACAAACACACACACCACCACGCACCACCACGCAACACACACCACACGCAACTCACACCACACACCACCCCACACTACACATACACATCACATACACTATCACTACACTACACTACACCCACACACCACACACACACATCTACACACACTCACTCACTTCACTCTCTCTACTCCCTCTACCCTCACTCTCACTCACTCACTCACTCACTCACTCACTCACTCCTCACTCACTTCCTCATCCTCACTCCTCATCTCCTCATCTCCTCTCTCTCTCTCTCTCTCTCTCCTCTCTCTTCTCTCTCTCTCTTTTTTTTCTCTTTTATCACTATCTTTCTCTCTCTCTCTCTCTCTTTTCTCTTTCTCTCTTCGCTCTCTCCTCTCTCTCTCTCTCTTTCTCTCTCTCTTCTCTCTCTCTCATCTCTCTCTCTCTTCTCTCTCTCTCTCCCTCTCCTCTCTACTTTCTCTTCCTCTCCTCTCTCTCTCTCTCTTCTCTCTCTCTCTCTTCTCTCTCCTCCTCTCTCCTCTTCTCCTCTCTCTCCTCTCTCTCTCTCCTCTTTCTCTCTCTTCTTCTCCCTCTTCTCTATCTCTCTCTCTCTCTTCTCTCTCTCTCCTTTCTCTCTCTCTTCTCTTCTCTTCTCTCTCTCTCCTTCTCTCTTTCTCTCTCTCTCTTCTCTCTCTCTTCTTCTCCTCTCTCTCTCTCTCTCTCTCTCTCTCTCTTCCCTCTCTCTCTCTCTCTCCTCTTCTCTCTCTCTTTCTCCTCTTCTCTCTTTCTCCTCTTCTCTCTTTCTCCTCTCTTTCCCTTTCCTCCCTTTCCTTTCTTTCCTCTTTCCCTTTCTCTTCTCTTTCTCTTCTTTCTCTCTTTCTCTCTCTCTCTCTCTTTTAGTGACAGTCACTCACTCATTGGATATCTTTACATATATGCAGATATTTCCCTTTAGCTTCCCATTATGTTTTTGTTCCTTCATTTGCAAAGTCAGTGATAAAACTGTATCAAAATTATCTTACTTTCTCTACATGGCATAACTGAATTGCAGTTATTCACTGTATCTCCTTTTCCTTTTCAGGTATTTTGCTCATCCCTCTCTGCCTTTGTTTTGCGACGCCATTTGATGGTCTGGAAGATCTTTGCCCCACACTTTATTTTTGAGGCTGTAGGATTCTTGGTGACGTGCTGCTGTGTGGTCCTCAGCACTGTCTTCTTTCTCAGAATACTGAAGGTCCTGTATGCATGGAGTGAGCAGCTCCACATAAAGAACAGTTAAACAACAATGTCACATTGTTCTAAATTAGAAATTATTTTATGGAAAAGACTGTTGTTACAGACATGTATATGTAAATCAAAGGTAGTAGCCATGTGATTTTTGTTTTGTCTACTGAAGGTTTGAGATGTCTGATTTTGTCATTAGCTACATCATATTTTTGATACTAACGGAAAAAGCGTTTATATTGTGCGGTTGTGTCTTTTGTATTGGAGCATTGTTGATCTGAATAATTTCATATATATGATTATATGACAATGTATTATACAATATCATTGAAAGAATTGTTATTAACTTTTATGAAAATGCTCCTAAGAACTTAACTTTTATTCTATAAAATGGAAAATGTAGATAATAAATAATATAAGAATACTATTCAGACCAAATGTGTATCCTTGTTCATATTTGATATTTTGCTCAATATTGTTGTAAACAATACCCTTATACAATCTTTGCCACTAGAAGTTCTTATCACAGGGTAAGGAGTCTCTCTCTCTCTTTGGCATAATGTTTTATTGGAAACCATACGTTTGATCTCAGCTCTTACAAGTGAATTCTTCACCAGAAAATATGAATTCATTTTAATTAGATAATGAGTATATGAAAATATGCTCACTGTGTACATATTTTATTACATTTAAACTTCATTAACTGATTGTGATATAATAAAAATGATAATGTTACCACTGCCACTACCACCACTACAACTTTGCTTCTACTTCTGTTTCTACATCTGTGACTACTTCTACTTCTTCTTCTTCTTCTTCTTCTTCTTCTTCTTCTTCTTCTTCTTCTTCTTCTTCTTCTGCTACTACTGCTAGCTACTGTACCTTCAACTACTTCTACTGCTAGTGCCAGTACTAATACCAGTACCACCACCACCACCACTGTTGCTATTTTTACTAATACTACTGTTACTATTCCTACTATTTCTTCTACTACTTCTGTTACCACAAGTAACCAAGAGTTACTGTGGTGAGTACACAGTATTTGGGCCAGATATAACACAACTATGAGCAGTTTGTAAACCCTTTTTAAGTGGGTAATATGAAATTTAAGATAATGGATATAGTTTAAACATCCACTCACATGAAACTGATGTATACATATGATAATATTTGTAAGAGATAAGAGGGCCAAATTATAAATCAATAAAAAAATATGAAAGACAAAATGGCCACTTGATTCATTAAAAATACTTGTGACAGAAGATGACACATTTTTAAAAGACTAATGGTCAATTAACTATAATATACCTTTTGGTTTTCCACAGAATGTGTGGTCACACTATTTGACATTACTGTATATTGCCTGTCAGGAACTTTTTTCTGCTACATTTTAACCTCTCAGTGAGAGGCATGTAGTGTCTACAAATGCATCTGATACTACTTGGCAAATTTCCCCCAATAGTACCCAGAATATCATCCCCCATACCCCCATTCTCTTCCTGAGCCAATCAAACACTTTCATTTTCCAACCTCCTGCTTATGGATGGAATATAGCAAGTGTGAATTAGTAATTCTGGTACTTTATAGCATATTTAATTCAGTCAAGCCCACATCTTTACCTCTCTAATTTTCTCCTGCACACACCATACTATTAAGTATTAGAGAATTACTCAGTTATATATTGTTTTTTATTATTTGGATAACTATGAGTATATCTAAATGCATATTTTATTGTTTTATATAATAAAAATGTAATTTTGTTGCTTCATATGTTTTATTTATATATTTATAACTTATCCCCATTTTCATCCATAAGCATAGGGTAACTGCTATATATATTTAAAATATGACAATGAAAAGGATATTTTCTGGTTTGTAAAATTGAGCCCTCACCCATTGGTGCATGGCACATGCACTGGTCACTGTAGTTTTGTTTTGCGAATTTTGTTAACATATATGGCTAAAATCACAAACTTACCCTCCCAGTGACAGAGTTGATATACCAACAACCAAAGTTCTCCTTAATAGGTCTTGAAAAAACATGCCTTTTTGCAGCAAGAAAAAACTTCTGCTTCACTGTTTCTTCCTTACTCCCAAAACATTCCTGTCATTTTATTTGTAGAGAGCATAAGTGTCACACTTTGTTTCATGTCAGGCATTCATTATTGCTCTTTTATTAATTTAATACTATAATTGTAATTGAAGATGAAATTACTAAAAATAATGATTATTTTTAAAGAATATAATACTAGTAGGATCAAAAACTATTGTAATGATAATTATAATAATAATGATATATGTATGATGTTAGTAATAGGTGATGATGCCTGCAATAGTGAAAACAATTAAAATAACAAACAGAATAAATGATATTGTAACAATATGTCATAATATAACATGTCATCACTTGCAGCATCACTATTATTATTATTATTTTTATCATCAACTTAATTACTGGTAATAGTATTAATGCTTGCTTGTATGCAAAGAAATGTAGATAAATGTACATCATTTTGTGCAATATACAAACTTCAGTGAAACTGACACTGCCCAATAAAAGTAGTCTAGACATACAATCTCTCATAAGTGAAAGGCTAACATTTTATAGGAATACATAATTTACAATACCCTTACAATCACACATACTCGCAAACACAAACACACACATACAGAGAGAGAGAGAAAGGAGAGGGAGGGAGAGAGAGAGAGAGAGAGAGAGAGAGAGAGAGAGAGAGAGAGAGAGAGAGAGAGAGAGAGAGAGAGAGAGAGAGAGAGAGAGAGAGAGAGAGAGAGAGAGAGAGAGAGTTTTTGAGAGATAGATAAGAGAAGTTGTAAGGAGTATGTAAGAATGAGGATAGATGAGAGAAGAGAGATTTAGAAGAGAAATGAGAGAAGGTAGAAACGAAGAAGAAGGAACAGAAGAAGGGATTCTGAAGAGAGAACAAGAAGAGAAAAGAGAAAGGAAATGAAGAAGGGAAGAGATGAAGAAGCGAAGAAGAGTTTTTTTTTTAATTAGTTGTATTAACTTGTATAATTTTTATGATTAATTTCATTAATTAATAAAGGCATAAGCATTTGTAATGAGAGCAGCTGATAAAGTAAAATCTTTAAAAAAAATTTCACTTTCAATATCCTTCCTTATCTAATCAATAAGGTAATCAGGTAATAAGTGTGTTTCTGAATGACGAAGTAACAAAAGCAGTGAACTATAAATGGGAGAAATTAAGAATCGGGAATATGCTTCGAATACTTAGTCGAATGAAATAAACTTCTTAGAACTCGAAAAGCTGTTTTGCATGTGATGTTTCAATAAATTCCATGTGAAAAAAGAAGAAGAAGAAGGACGAAGTAATATATCACACACAGCTGATAACAACTCGTCTCTGCGTCACATGAAATTAAGCCGAGGCCAAGACCAAAAAAGTTCGAACGTCGCTTTACCACGGCAACGCGCGAGAACATGTCAGTCAGAAACTATCAACAGGCGCGGTTGGACGTCGTCGTTGTTCTCTCTTAATTATTGCTCTGTCTGCCTATTGACACTGAATCACCACCCTCTCTGCATAGAGGAGGAGGAAGAGACAAGGGTTGTCTTCAGAGCGATCGCCTTTCCACAGTCGTTTGAATTCTGTAAATTGACGTATTCACAACATGCCGCCGAAAGCACAGCCCGGGGTGAGTATTCCGCATTTTGGTCGTGAAAAGCCAACGGGATGTAGATTTTGTGAATGAGTAGTGGATTTAAGAGTGGTGATAGAGGGGGTGGTGAGGTTGTTGTAAAGGTAAATATTCAGAATACCTTGCATGGCCGATTTTTGTTATGGATGGATCCGCCTCCCTCTCTGCCTCCCAAGAAGTTGTCACGGAATACCCTCCCAATACCCGCATTCGTGGCCTGGGTAGCAGGGGAGGGCATGATTGGTGCAGGGAAATTGCGGGGTTCAATATGATAAATATGGGGGAGAATTGGTCAATATATATAGTCAAATGCAGGAGCTGTTCCCCCCAGCAACCCTCCCAGGAGCCAGACTGGAGACCTTGTGGTGTGCATGCAATATACTGTGCACAGTCGGCGGCGCGCTTTTTTTTTCACCATGCAGTTCTCCCTTTATTATTTGTTGGCTTTGGAAAGTCGTCAAAGTGCCTCTTTACTGCATAGCGTGGATCACTTTACAAGCTGAATGACCTAATAGATTTATCACTTAAATTGAACCATGCTTGATTGCACCATCAATGACAACCCATCTTAATAGCATAGAAGCGATGTATGAGTAATTTATCATCAATCACAAATGTTGCATATTATAAAACAATAGTTGTTAAACAACATACTGCACATATATAGACAAACCAAAAATTTAATTGTGCAAGTTATGACTTTTGAAAATAATTTGCACATGCATATAAGAAAGTTTCCAGTCTGGCTCATGAGGGTCATCTACCCTCCATCCCTGCCTGAAACAAAGAATCACCATATATTAAGGCAGACTAGAGCATAGGACAGATTCGGCATCGGGCACTCCCACGTGTCGGTTGTATGCTCTATCCTGTTGTCAATACACAAAGAATTCATTGTCATCCAGCGCACAGGTAAATTATATATTGCCCAGGAGGGGGATCACAGGTCACAGCCCCCTGCATTAGACAGTTTAGCTAGTGAGTTATTATGTGTGTATTATTTTTAGTGACATATTTTGTGTATGGCTATTATCATATTTTACTCTGTCATTTTCCTTGTACCTCTCATGCCCTCCTCTGCTATTAGAACCAAGAATGTGCATATTTTAGGGCATCTGTTGTACAATTCATATAGATATGCATTAGTGACATGAATCCATCCATGCCAAAATAATTGCAGGCGATTATATAAAGGTATTCAAAACTGATGCCAAACTGAATGTTACCTATTCTGATGAAAATGATATTAGTTTACTGTAGTTTACACTATCCAGATATAGTAAGTTTTAGGTTATTTCAGTTGTGTTTAAAAATATATGATAACTTAACTTACTGATTACAGAGCATAGTTAAATTCTCATCTATGTCTAAGTATTCTCTTAGAGATCTTAGTGGAGCATTAGGGGGTCTCAAATAGAAGCTGATTTTGATTATATATTTACATGTATAGCATAGCTATGGTGGGATGTTAACTGTCAAGTTTCAGCTCATTTAATGTAAAAAAACAACAAAATAAGTTTCTTAAAAATTAAGATTTAACTTTAGCTTATAAATTAATGGATATGAATTAACAAAATCAGATTAATCCTTTGTAATGTCTTTGATTCTGGCCTATAGCACACACCTTTTTCCTCACAAATAATGTAAATTTCCCCCCTAATTATGAAAACACTCTGACTTTGTCCAGAGAGGTACTACATTATCATCAAGTGTGGACTATCAAAAAAAAAGTTCCAAGATTATTCATTAGGAACCCACACAATATAGAAAAAAATACAGAGGTTAGTCTGAATGTGAGAGTAGGATAATATCAAACAAAAAAATATAATTGAAATACTTCCAGATGTATGTTAAGTCATAAATCATTACTCTGTTAATAATTCACATTCATCTGCAATGTCAGTCAAACTCTCAAAGTGAGTGTATTCCAACCTGACATCATTCTTCTTTCTCCCTTACAGATTAATTTTGTTTCTCTCTTTGGTATCTGCTTTTCATAGCACAAAAACCCATTTCTAAGATCAATTATGTTAATTTAGGAGTGATAAAACAATATAAAATTATCAAAAATATATGAAATATTTCTTTTCGGAACTAAAAATATTTTGGACAAACAAGCAAAGTAAGTATAAAATTCATGCCATTATATACAATGAGAGTAGTTATATTACCACATCATAATCGCATTAACTTCAAACAATCATTATATTATTATTTCACTATCAATTTCAAATTTCACTTACCCTCTGAATCCATAATATTTTGAGAGCTATGTCTGGATGGTGCCACAGTGCCATTAGCTCTGATATTTCAAGATATTAACCTTAATCCTTTCTTCATTAAATACAAATTATACAAACATGGTATAATAAGGTGCCAGTGAAATATAATTAGAGTACCCATAAATCAAAGAGAATGTATTGCAGGTGCAACAACAAAAACTGATACCTCATAAGGTAAACTAGTATGTTTTACATAGATTTGTGTGTTTCCAAATAATTAGTGTAATATTACATATACTTGTTTAAAACTATTTATAAAAATAATAAAATAAAGTACCATCTTTCTGAGAAAATAATTAAATAACACAGTCATTTACATAGGTAAATAATACTTAAAATTGAGGTATAAATAAGTTTGGGTCATACACAAAAAACACTAAGTAAAGGGTGGGTTATAAACAGAATTTTGGGCCATGCTAAATTACACATCCATTATGCTTATTACAGGCTGATTAAGGTATAAATCCTCCTAAAAGTCATTTTAATTTCCTTTGAGATGTATGTTGTAAGGGGGAGGGGTCAAATAAAGAGACAAAAACAGAAAAGGAAATAAGAGGTAATTCTTACTACTGTTTTTTTTTTTTTTTTTTTTTTTTTTTTTTTTTTTTTTTTTATAGTCCTCATAATTATTTAGAATTGGACAGAACAGAGATGTATATTCCATCAAGAGAGCATTTGGTGATAGGAATATGTAGATGTAGATGTAGAAGAGAGTCAATAAACTGTCACTTGGGTAAAGCAGTTACACTAGATTAAGTTGGTAATGTCAAGATGGTAATGTAAATTTCTTTTGTCTTGCAGGAGGGTATTGTGGTGGTTCTAGATGTTGGTCCAGGTGTTCGGGCCAGCACAGAAACAAGCTTCTTCTCACAGGCAAAAAAATGCCTAACAAATATTCTGCAAAGGAAGGTAAATACTGAGAGCACTCTTTATTTATGTTGCTGAAGACAATGTAAGTGACAGATAACTATTTCCTGGTTAAAAAGGTCATGAGTTGTATTACATAATCAAATCTTTTTTGTTTTCCCTTCCCATCCTAAGTCTCCTCCCAATCATACAATTAGTTTATTGCTATCAACTTTTACAGATGTTTGCAGAAAAGTGTAAAGATCAAGTGGGAGTAGTTTTGTTTGGAACAGATGGTACAGACAATAATCTTGCTAGTGGCGACCAGTATCAACATATTACAGGTATGGCACTATAACCCGCTTTTATGCCAATCTTACTTTAACATTTAGTGAAATTACATAATTTGTTTTAATAATAAAGGATGTACATAACTGGTCAGTTGCTGTTGCTTCTGAGATTTTACTCTGACAAAAGCCAGCAAGCCTCCCTTATGTATGTTCAGCAAGACAGAGCTTGGACTGGTTCTTTATCTGCCAGTATATTGCCAGAAAGGTTGACAAGCTCTGTCTTTCCAATATAAATAGTGGAATCTTCTTTGCCTTTGCAAAGTGCAGAAGTTACAAAATTGCATCAACATAGATTTGTTGGCATTGTTCCTGTGTTGTTTAAGGTTATTATATAAATTCTTACTTTTTCGTGGTATCTGATGTTTTAATTCAGTCCTAAGGGAAATAATGACCGTGGACTGGGACATGATGAATGAGGTAGATCAGCTGCCTTTTGGGAAAGCCACAGCAGATTGGCTGGATGCCTTGGTAGTGGCAATGGACCTTATGCATGATCCTGAGTAAGTCCAAATATTCGATATAGTTCTCTACAGATAATTGTAAATGAAAGATATTTACATACAAGTACTTTCTATATTGGATATTTGAACTTTGATGCAATTTTTTGTATGGATATTCTGAAAAGTTTGAATACAAGGCATTGGAAAATGATCAGATAATATTGAATTTTGAATGTTTATAATCTCTAAGATGACTAATATATTTTTAAAATTTTGTGTGATATATGACACTGTTTTCCAGTTTCATATTGAACTGTGAACTATGCATTTATTTTTCCTTTCCAGTGGAATGCGATTTAGCAGCAAGAAAATTGTGTTGATGACAGACTTCAGTGGAGAGTTCAGTGATGATCAAGCATCCAAGATTATTGCTGGCCTCAACAACAGTGGCATTGAACTGAGTGTCATGTTAGTTATCATACAAAATAATCTGTTTATTTAGTTATCATTCAAAACCATATTGTATTGAGACACTTATTTATTTACTTATCTCATGCTAAAGCAATCCAGGGAGAAAGCCTATCTTCTTTCAGTTGCTAGGAACTGTACTTGATGAGGAAGAGAATTTGATTCAGTTTTCATTCTTTCACTGCTAATTGTTGGTGGTTCATCCAATATCAGATTTAAGCAGTCACACTCCTATTTGATGTCACGTTCTGATCCATCCCTAGGTTCCCTATGTAATACTGCTTTTTCAGTTCCACACATTCTGATGTCCTGTCCACGCTTTACTGCAGCCTGTACCTCTGTTTTCCCCCCACTTATTCTCCCTTCACCGACCTTCCATCCTGTCAGACATCCATACGGAATCCCACACTTTCTTCTTTGGCAACCTGTTCTCCTTCCTCAAATGCATACTTATCCTTCACTAATCCTACCTTCACCCATACACTCATCAACTTTTACCCATCTTTAATCTTTCCAATATTACTCAAGATTGTAGAGATGTAGCAGCTTACTACTAACTCAATGCTCTTCACCAGCCTTTATTATACCTCCCTATAGTATTGCATGACCTTATATGTCTAGCACATTTATTTTGCTTTAAACCATTAACCATTGTAATACTAAGAATCAATTCTGCATTTTTAATTTCTAAAGTTTTTATATTTTCTGCAAAACCAAAAATGTAGGATAGTTAATTTTTTGGTATAGACTCCATAATTGATCATTATTTGCTCTTTACTGTGCATAAAGTAAGCAGTGTGTGGTAGTGTGGGATTATAACCAAAGGTTTATATATATATATATATATATATATATATATATATATATATATATATATATATATATATATATATATATATATATAATTTTTTTTTTTTTTTTTTTTTTGGGGGGGGGATTATCTTTTAAAAAGAATAAAGAAAGTTTACACTAGGTTTACATTATAACTTTGTGATCACAATATAGATTTCAATTTCTCTGTTGAGAATGTGGTTTTATATATTCATGATTGTCCTATATACATATCACACTTGTAAGTTTATATTGGTATTCCTGATATATGATAGTTATTTTTGAAGGTTGTATATACTTCATATTAATGCATCAAGCTCAAGATTGTTGCACATAGATGGCTCCACAAATGCTCAGCCACCAAAGAGTTACATAGTATCCCAATGGGACTTATGAATCTTTGGGATTTTTTTCTATGCTATCAATATTGAAACTGTTATTGTTACTATTATTGATATTATGATTTTAAAGTTTTTCAAAAAGTATCCCTCACCAATTGTATCATCACATCAGAGGACCAGAGATAGTAGATGAAGACAACAGTGATGATGACATGGATGGACCCAAGAGCTCAAATGGAGCACCAAAGAATGGTAGCACCGGTAATCCCGTCAACTGGAATGGAAAACCAAAGTCTGCCATTCAATTAGCAGGTGAAGCCCTGATTACCAGGATTGTGTCTGAGGTATAGTATATATATATATATTATATATATATATATATATATATATATATATATATATATATATATATATATATATATATATATATATATATATATATATATATATATATATATATATATATATATATATATATATTTTTTGCCTAATTTTGTTACTATTAATCATCAATGATTATGATTCTTTTTCTTCAGGTGGATGGAATAATTTGCAGTTTTGATGAGGCCATCCCACAGCTCATCTTCTTCCAGAAAAAGTCAGCAGGTAGTGCTAACTGGAACACTGTCCTGGATATTGGTCCTGACTTCCAGATAGCTATTACAGGGAAAATCAAGGTATGATTCCATTCCGGAGTTGCAATTGAATTGAGTTTGATGAGCCACCAGCTACAGAGATATTTGATAGTGTTTTATATGTTGTTTTGTTGCTCCATTTGATGGGAAAAGGTGAATAAAATAGAGAGCTCTGCTGAGCTGCACAAGTATATTCTGGAGGAGTGTACAGCACTAATGTTTATATAAGGGTTACGTACATATGCAGTATATATAGAGGGATACTTTATAATAATATAAAGTAGATAAAACACATAATTATAAGTAAGATAATTATGGTTGAACATATGGCATCCCTCTTTTTCAAAAACAAAAGAGAATGGGGTTAGATTCTTATCTTATGTGAGGTATAGCATCTGGTAGATAGTTACAAAAATAGGTGAGAATCTGTTGTGTATCAAAAAGTTTAACATTCATTGAGTTTCTGAAGTTGGGTAACTGAGATTGCATCTGAGGATGCTTTGTAGCTCACAGACATGTAAAATAAAAATTAATACCTTTTTCAGTAATTTTCAAAAAGAATCGGGTAGGAATGTAGCACCTTGTTTTCAGAATCAGGTTAGTATACTGGCCATTTTGATAGCACCTTCCTTAACACTATTAAGCATTACACATAAACACTGTGAGAATGAAATGGATTACAAGTTCAGTCTGTTAGGCATTGTTTTTGAGGCATTACTTTAGGAGCCTTGCTCACATGATCCTCATTATTATCCATATTCAGTGTAGTTTCAGTAGACTCTTCTGCATGGTCTTTATCCGGAAGTGGATGCCTGGGCTGTGGTGTCTGCCTGATGTGTCCTCTGTTTCTTCATAAGATACCTCCATTCTGTTTCCTCTTGAAGTTTTCGTAGACTTCTTGTTTCTGCTCTTCCTTTGTAGGCAGGTGAAGGGGTAAGTTACTCCTCATCTGAAGTTCTGCTGGGCTTGGCAACTTGGTATCCAGTGGTGTGGTACGTAGAGTTAACAGTGCCATTTCTGGATCCTTATTTCTTCTTTTTGCCGTATTCAGTGTTGTTTTTGACAGTCTGGATGATTCTTTCAATGAATCCATTTGATTGAGGATATTGGGGTGAACTTGTTATATGTTCATATTCCAAGCAAACATTGCTAATTCTTCTGAGCTGTATTGGTGTCTGTTATTACTGTATACTTTTTCAGGTAATCCAGAAAACAAGTTCTTTAATACCTTGATCACAGCCGTGCTTGTGACATACATGGGCATTTTCCTGATAACTGGAAACTGAGTAGTAGTCAGCTATAATTAGGTAGTCATTTTCTCCATAACAGAAAAGATCTGTTCCAATTTATTGCCATTGTTGTGTAGGAAGTTCATGCAGGATGAGGGTTTTCTTTGTTTGTGACCTTGACATTTTTTGGCATATGGAACACAACTGGACTAAGTCTTCAATGTCCTTGTCGATTGATTGATTGATTGTCGATTCCAATATACACAATCTTTAGCTCGAAGCTGGCATTTTGTCATGCCTTGGTGTCCTTTGTGGATGCGGTCAAACACAAGTTTCTGCATGGATGCTGGGATTATGACTCTGCTGCCTCTGAAGCCCATCTTTAATTAATAACTCATCTCTGAAGGAACAGGATGGTTGTAACATTCTCAGTAGATTCTTCATCTTCTCTGGCCATCCTTGGATAATGACTTCTTTCAATACATGTAGGTGAAGGCCTTTTGAGGTTTCAAGTCGAAGTTTGTCAAGTTTCTCGTTGATGAATGTAACAAAGTTGATTTGTTGGTTTAGACCAATATGTTGGTTGTCCATTGATGGCAAACATTACAGACCATCTGCTAAGAAGAGATCTTTTCCTGGCTTGTATTGGATTGTGACATCATAGTGCTGCAGCCTCATCAGCATATGCTGCAGTCTGGGTGGTGTGGCTGTCAGATTCTTTAGCTGAATCATTTCTAGTGGTTTGCATTCACTCTTCACTTGGAATGCTTTGCCATATATGTAAGTGTGAAATCTTTCCCATCTCAACACCACTGCAAGTAGTTCCCTTTCAATATTGGCATAGTATTGCTCTGTTTTAGACAGAGACTTGGATGCGTAGGCAATAGGCTCGTCATCTTGTACTATTGCAGCACCAATACCTTTTTGTGATGCATCTACTGATATGACTGTGGTTTATTTGGATTGAAGTGTGCCAGTGTTGCATCTGTGCACAGAATATTGTTAATGTGTTCGAATGCTGTCTTGTGGGTTGGTGGCCATGTAAAGTCTACATCTTCTTTTAGAAGACTTCTAATTGGTGTACTTTCATCAGCCAGGTTTGGAATGAATATAGATGACCATTCCCAAAAGTTGTTGCAGCTCCATAACAGTTGTTGGGCTAAGCAGTGCTTTAATTGCTGATACCTTGTCTGATCTTGGTGAGAGCCTTCCTTGTCATAAATAGTGCCAAAGAATTTCACTTGTTCCTGCTTGATTGTGCACTTTGCATTGTTGGACATTAATCCTTGCTGCTTGGCTATATTAATGAGGTTATGCAGATTTGTTTCATGCTTCTCTTCAGTTTTCCCAAACAAGACTACATCATCAGTAATGCCAGTGGTACTGGGACAACGTTTGAGGATCTAATCCATTTTTCATTGGAAAACATCTTGTGACATAACCAGACCAAAACACCCTTTTTATTTTGTGTATAGACTGTCAAATCTGGTATTTAAAAATTATGAATGATTACAGCAGAACTATTTATTAACCCTTTGCATGTGGATAAATGTTCTGTTCACTATGAATTCTGTTGCTCACATACGGCTCCACAAGTGCTCTGATATCAAGAAGTTAGAAGCACAATGTGACCTCACTGGCTTTCCCCATTCCTTTATTATATTTTAAGATCTATACTTCTATTATTGTATCCATTATTATTATTATAATGGTACAAAAATGCCAATGGCAGTATTTTTCCCAATAAATAAAGAAAAAGGGTAAACAGGTTAGATATTTAGGACTAGTAATTGACTCCTTGGTAACTAAATTAAATCACAGTTGACACAAAATGTATATCTTGCCATCCCAGCACAAAGGATCACTGAAAGTGTAGCAGTTTCAGGTAAAATATTTTATTTATTTATTTATTTATTTTCAGTTTTCTATTGATAGTGAAGGCATGAACTTGAACTTTTTTTTCTTCTTTTCTTTTTTTAATACTTGCTTGACAATTTTTCAAACAAGGCATATTAAAAATCTTGTGAACCCTTTTAACTAATATCTCTGTCTAATGACAGTCATAAAGTTACATAAATAAATAGATGGTAATGCAGGCTTATTCAGTTGACTGTCAAATCCATGCTTTGTTACAGAATATATATTCCAAAAAGGAATTTTTTTATTTTATCTGCAAAAAGTGGTTTTGTGATGGAGTAAGTCTGGTATATTCCACACTCATATATCAATGGAAATAATGTAAAATCCCCTTTCTGAGTCTAATCACCCTTCAAAAGCTTTGTGCTCTCATGGTAAGCCATTCCCTTCACCCTGGCCTTCAGCTGGAATTCATGTTCACATCATCCAGAGCGCAGTGGTTAAAAAAAGAAAATAAAAATCTCATTTATCCAATTTTTCCATTATATTATGATATTGCGTGAATGGCTATTATTCCAAACTCGATGAATGTTTTGCAGCATTTGTTTTCTTGGAAAACAACAATTTATGGAAGGTGTCTTTATGAAAATTATTTATTCTGGGGGGGAAATATCTTCAATTATTGGAGTGGTAAAAAAAAAAAAAAATCCTGTCAAATGTTTAATAATAATTGGGAGGAGGTGACTTTCCTTCTAGTTAAAGCATCAGGGATATGCAGGTTTTATTGATATGCACATTAAGTATGAAATTTCTGTAGTTTTATTCTAGATTTTCCCATTATATACAGAATCATGATGAAATGAATAATGAAAAGCTTCCTGCAGCTGTTGAAATAAGTTATTTGAAGGGTCCACTTGTAAACATTTAAAGACTGCAGATAGAGAAACTGATGAACCATTTAATGTGATTAGCCAACAGTAACCCTTCAGTGAATTTTTGAACATCAGTTAGGTTGCAACAACAAATTGTGTGCGTGTGTGTGTGTGTGTGTGTAGGAAACTCTAGTTCTGGCTTACCCTCAGGTCAAACATTCAACTGTCCCAACTTGGAAGAAAATGCATGCTCATGATGAAACAGCAGCAATCATCAGCGAGACCTCTTACCATCGCCATGACGATGCCCAGACGGCTGTTGATGAAGCAGAGGTCATAATGGGTTACAAGTATGGGACAACATTGGTTCCCTTTTCAGGTAGGATTTCCTCATATCACTTGTTATTTACATGTTAACAAGGAGCAGGATACAGTATTACATTATGACTCTCAATCTCATACCCTTTTATTTTTCCCTTAAGATCTCAAAGCTTAATTACTAAGAGATATTTATTTGTTTGTATGGTTGTGGTCTGCAACCTAAATGACATTTGGAAAGGCCCAGTGTCCAGTAAGTCTAGCTATAGCTTGAGCCTCTGGGGAGCATGGAGGGGACATCCAGTGTGGGAGAATAAGGGAAGAGGTTGAAGATTTTCCCAGTGGCATTTGGATTGTCTTATTTGTTCTTCTCTAATAAATTTGTTTCATATTTACTTCATTCATAACATTGCATTTTTTATATATGATGCCAAGATTTTTTTTACCTTTTTTGTGTTGTTTTTGTTGATATCTGGTTTCCAGGTAAGATGCCTATCTAGAGTTATTCCTAAGAATATTTCTTGGAAAAAATTCAGAAATAGAATTGGGCAAAGAATAGGTCCTTGGGGGAACTCCAGGTCCTTTAAGTTTCAAGCTGATGCAACATTGTTATATTTTTTGTGCTGATATCTGTTTGCAAGAAAACTGTTAAACCACTTCTGAGCTCTCCTCTTGTGCCATAGGTTTCTTATTTGGTAGAAAACAGTATCACATGCTTTAGAGAAAAACAAAAGATGATAATTTGATATATTTTAGTGTTTAGAGCACTATAAAAAAATGATATTTTTTGAATTGTTTGCTGAGGTTTCATTTCAGCAATTATTTTAAGAAAGCAAGATGGCTTAGCTATAGGCTGGTAATTATCAGGTAACATTTTGTCTCCCCTTTTAAAGATGTTATTGATTTAAGCTTGTTTGGAAATGCCCCAGATCTGAAGGATATATTTATTACTTTTGCTAAAACTGGTGCTCTTTGGTTAATAGAGCCTTTGATCACAGAAGTGTTAACTCCATCAACTCCAGAAGTTTTCTACACCCAAAACCACCTTTTTAATTTCACTCGGACTTACTGGTAATAGTCTAAAAAATAAGTTTGGTGGTTCTTGTAAATGTTTATCATATGCCTTTTGTTCCCACTCCTGTAGAATAATTACTGAATGCAATTATGATTTGCTGTGGATTGCTTAAGTTTTCAAATGTAAAATTTGTTGATTTTAAATTGCTTTTATGTCTACTGAATATTATTGATTGTTTCCTGTGTCTTTTTGGTAGTACTAGAGAACTCTCTCTCAATTTACTGCTGCTGTGGCAAGAGTGAGAATGGCACTCAGTTGTTTTTCGAAGTATACATTGATGGTTAAGAACCTATCACACTTTGTGCATTCTATACATTTTTTTTATAAATTTGTACAGATTACAGTGTTCATGAAAATGTCCAATAGCCATGTAATCTATACTCTTTATAAAAGACAAAAGCAGAGTTTTGATGTATTACCAAAAAATGCTGAAAAAAGGTTTTATTTTATTAAGATATTAGTTATCGTAATTGGAAATGTCCAAGTATATACAGGTAGTCTTAGTTTATGGTAGAGTTTCACACTTGACTCTGTACTATAAAGTGAAATAATGTAAAACAAAACAATTATTTTCCTTAAGAAATAACTGAGTAAAATAGATTGCATTCCCCAACCATCTGCCCAGACTTTTACCCAAAAAAAAGTTCATTAAAAGTTATTTGATTAAATGATAGATTTTGTGTAAATTATTATACAGAGTAGTAGTAGATGAAAATACCATGTCACTTAATTTAAGTGTTTGAGGAAACTTAGTGAATGACAGTGGATGGGAGCAGAGGTAACCTTTAATGGAGATGCTAAGCTCGGGAGCCAAGAGAGAGGATCTTTTCCCAGGGTTGAACTTTTCACAAGGGAGCTATCAACATTACTTAGCCTTGAAATGTCTGCAAGTGGGACCCTACAGGAAGTAAAACCTTTATTATGTAAGATTATGGAAAATAATATCCAGTCAGCCATGAATGCATCCAGTCCTTCCTGGGTGGGTTGAGACATGAACAGTATTTCTGGTAGTCCAAACTGATCCACCAATTTTTTTAATACATTGTCCGACAGTGACCAGTTCACTGTCAAAGACTCACAGGGAATCTGCCCACCAATTCTCTTCTACAAGTTAAGAAGCCTCAGGATGCACTGTTTCTGGGTCACTAGTTCCAGGAGAGTCTCTGAGTTTCAAAGAGACCGAGTAGACCCTTGACTGTCAATAGAAGGTACTGCTGCTGAATTCTCTAAAAGAATGTTTATGTGATTGAACACTGAAGTGTACTCTAGAGTTAATTTGATAGTCATAAGTTCCCAGACATTTATTTTTTGTGTAGCTATCAGCTTGCCCATTTGCACAATCCTTGAGACCCTTTCAAGGACTGAAAATCCCAAATATTTTATGCCAACTAATTATTCAGTTCTTGGATTTTGTTGCTTTTCCAATTTTTTAGTCTTTAAATTGTTTCACACAAGTTATTCTTGTAGCACCATGATTATAAAAAATGGAAAAATGCTGGCTCTATGGATTGGAGATTAGAACCACTGACAATACAGCTCTAGGCAGAAGTGCTATAAGAGAAAGAAAATTAAAAAGAACAATATAATAACTGACTATAATGGGGCTTACAGAGATGTGGACACTTGGCATCATGATGATGCAGGCCTGAATAGGGAAAAAAAGTTTGTAAATTGCATGTGATATCAGAAGTTTTTTGCTGTTATGATGAACTAAACAAGTAAAGGTGAGAACCAGCGAACAACTATGTTGGATAGCTCTTTTTGGAAAGTTTTGGGTCTCTTGAATGGCCACCCATGCTCCCCTCCACTGTCATGTACCAAGCTTTTCTTTAACTCTTTATATGAGCTAGATATATCTGTCTTATATTATTGTTTATAATGATTTACACAAATTCTGTAATTCATTTAAGAGGCTATTATTTTACCAAATTCAATTATTTTCCAATATTTTGGGGTATGAAGTCTGAGCAGGAGACTGGGTAATGCAACATATCTTTTTGAGTTATATCTTATAGTAATAATTGCCTTGGTTTAGTTTATTTCATTTTATGGCATGGATTCAGGAACAGAACTCTACTGTAAACCTGTAACTTGATATCTTCATATCAAAGAGCATTAGTACAAAGGGGTAAAGAAAAGAAAATTATTGTTTATTATAAACATTTGTCACCTCTCAATATGTACTTGTCACTGCAGATGAAGATGCTCAGATGAAGTTCTCATCAGATAGTCCACGTGCTCTGAGTGTCTTAGGATTTACACGCCCATCCACTGTGCGTCATAATCGTCGAGCTGGAGATCAAGTGCTAGTTGTGACTGCACGGGAAGGAGATGAGGTGGGATATTTTGCCTCTCGGTAGCTGTTTTTTTTTTTCAGTGTGGTCATTATTATATTTTTGTGTATATGGTGTCCTCCATGATCCATCATTTGTATTTTTTTTTTTTTTTTTAATTAGATATAGAGAAATAAGGAAAGTGCATAGAGATGTGTGAAAAAAAGTTCTCTTTCAGTATTGTATGTATATATGATAGGGTACCCCAATATAGATGAAACTATTAAAACAAGTTTTATTAGGTTTCACAAGTTGTAGTCTCCTTTAGAGTATTTTAAACTTAACTTGACTTGTTAACATGTTCTGATATTTATTTCACAACTCAAAAGCTGGAAATCATTCTAGAAATCTTCCTTGGGGTTTTGTCTAAGACTTCCAAGTTTTGTTTTGTGTTTCCTTGTCCACAAAATGTTTGCCTGAGAACATCATAGTTGTCAATCATCCAGTCACTTCATCCAACTTTGTTTCATGATCTAAAAGGGAAACATTTTGGTGATGTGTTGATATAAATGAAAAAATTGCTGTAAACCTTGGACAATGGAGATAATAAGTAATCATATTTTTGAGTACCCCTCATATGTTAAGAAATATCTGTACCTTACTTTGTCTGCACTGTGTTTTTGTGGTGACTCGATATATCTGACAGCAATGTCCTTGATATTGCAGACAGCAGCAGTAGCTTTGTCATCCCTCATCCAGGCATTGGTGGAGTTAGACATGGTGGCCATCACAAGAAGGATTTATAACAAAAATTCCAACCCAGTAATGGGTGTCCTATTCCCAGAGGTCACAAAGAAATATGAGGTTAGTAATATTCAGGTACTGTTAGTATCGAGGTTATGGTCCACATTTAAAATATCATTATAAAATAACTATATGCAATTAGAAAATGAAATTCATAGAATATATTCAGTGGTGATTGATCTTCAATCTGAATGCATTGTAAAAAAACAAAATTCATGGCATTGT
>NC_051395.1:42177185-42189685 GCF_015228065.2 Penaeus monodon | reverse complement strand
CAGTATTCCCTTTTAGTTGTCTATCCCTTATCCCTCAAGGGGACCCTAAGGGTGGCTTGTTTCTCTCCCCAACATACTCCAGGCTTACCATAGCCAGTAATGAAGATTTTGTGCCTTTATCAAACAGCCCCAATGGTGAGCCTGTGATTGGTTCCCTAATCACAGGCTCTCTCTTGACCACGAATCTGAACACTGCTACTACTACTGTTACCTAGCACCCTTGTGAGTGCTATTATACTACTTATTACCACTCTTAACATTCCCCCCCCCAGTCCTGTGCCAATTGTTGTTGGAGGGATCACCCCTACCTTGGTCCTCAGCTTTCTACTAAGTAAGCTTGTATGGTCTTCTATTCTTCCCTTCTTTTCCTTCTCTTCTCCAACTGCTTTTATTGTCCACTTCCTAAGTTGTGAGAGCTTTGTTCAAAGGACAAAAAGTGGACTTTGTGCCAGTGGCCATCCTAGGGGAGCCATGGGCACTACATTCCCTTTTAGTTGTCTAGCCCTTACCCCTCAAGGGGATCCTGAGGGGTGGGCCATTTCTTTCCCCAACATACTCCAGGCTTACCATGGCCAGTAATGTAGATTTTTTACCTTTATTAGGGGCAATGAGGCTTGCCCTTTTATCAACTAGCCCCACTGATTTGAATTCCCCCTTTCCCTAACCCCAGGCTCTTCTGAACACTACTCTTACTACCCCCTCCTCAGTGCCTGCTATCACCTCAGTCTAGTCCAAATCATCCACCCAGGTCATTACTTAACCTCCTCCTCTCCCAACATCCTCTACTTAATCTCCTCCACCCCCAAAGCTTTTGTCATCCTCTCTTATTAGTACTATACAGCCTTATTATCCATCTCTGTGCAATATTACTTCACTCTACACCACTGCCTCTTTTAACAGTTACATCCGAATCCCAAGCTAAAGCATTATAAACCCTGACTGCCTGCCTCATGGACACCTACCCCTCTCTTTCCTCACTCTACCTTTAGCAGACAATCTAAATGTTCTACCTCATCTACTACACCCTCTCCTCCACCTACCTCTTCCTCTACCCCTTCCCTGATCTTCTGCCCCTCATAAGGAAACATTTGTTTCTCAGACCTCCCCAACCAAATCCACGTAATCTGCATCATCCCCCCTTCCTTCTCCATGATCCTTTCTGCTTCCCCCTGGATATACATGTGACGCTTTGATACAACAATACCCTTTCCTGGATTCTCTCCATCCAGACATTTCTCCTGAAACTGATCTAATGCTCTTAAAACTACCTTTCTATTTGCAAATCCTATCATACCCAAGGGATCCATGCAGAATCCCATATTTCTTCCTTTGACCACTTTGATCTAATCTTTATAAAGTTCCTCCTCTCCAAACACACTTTCTGGGCAAAATTGCCTCCTCCACACCATCGTCTTTTCCTCAGTTTGAAGGTGTTCCACACGCCAGTGTATTCAGCACCACCTTATTCTCTCTTGCTGTTAATGGCATTGTTTCATCTCTGCTGACAGAGGCTCATTCATCTCTATATGTTAACCATCTCTGCCAGAGGCAAAGATGGTTAACCTGCTCTCAACTAACTCTTCCAGTCTTTGATATCTTTAGTATCCTCCTGAGCCACTAATGATGGCTTTTGCTTTTTTTCCTCTTAAATCCTTCTCCATCCTTTTGACTTTGGCACGTGTAGGTCCCTAATGCCCACTCTTCTTTTATGGTGCTCTGCTCCAATACCATCCCTCTGGCAAGTTCCTGACTATTTTTTACTTGAAACTGCCCTGGCGAGCATCTTCCATTCCTCTCTAGTTGAGAGCTTTTATCTGAGTCTGTATGCCATCTCTCCCTCGACAGCCGTGCCCTTCTCTCCTTCCAATGTTATGTTCCCTTCCACCAATTTTCCCTTGCCAAACTAATTATCCCTCAATCTCTGCTTCCTACCTTTTCTTCATCTTTTCTTCATCTTCATCTCCCAATTGCCCTTTCCCCATCTCTTACCTTTTCCCTTTTCTGCCCATTTTGCTCCTACCTTTGCTCTTTTTTGCTCCTCCATTGCTTATAACTTAACCCTATATTTGCTCTTCTGTTTTCCTGACCCACCAAAATCAGACATTCCCCCTACTCAACTAATTTAATTGACCATGTCTCCACTCATTCCTCCAGTACTCATGTGTAAACTGATGACTCTAAATCCTTCTCTGGTTTGGCAGTAATAATTTAGTTTAATTCCATTTGTTACAAAGTTTTTTCTTGGTGTGACGGGCTATCTGTTACTATGCTTCTAAATTACCCCTTGTGTATACCATCCACTGGCAACACAGGATTTGATCTCGGGTCCACAAGATTGCTAGATGAGAATGCTACTACTGCACCTGCAGGCACTTTCAAATATCCCTCCTCGTGAGTCCAGTCTCCGTACTACAGAACTGTCTGTGCTCTTTTTCACTTTAAAATGTATGTATTTATTTCCTTCTTCTTCTCTCATTATTTTTACTGATACCTGTTACTCATCATCTCAATCTATGCACATGACCCCTTGTCCATAAGATTCAGAGGACTGGTTGTTCTACCTGTGTATGTGCCACAAATCTGTCAAGTTTTGCTGGGTGCCCAGCCATTTTAGAATCCTTGGCAATGAACAGGCAGATACTCTAGGTCAGTGGCTCTTAACCCTTTTATTACCATGCCCTCTTTAAGAGTCTGTCCTTCCATCTATGGATAAAATTCCCACCAGATTGTAAAGGAAATTATAGATATGTTCTTAGTCTTTTTATTGAATATGAAATAGTCACATTATAATAAACTCCTTATTTCACTATGCTCTTGATAAGAGAATAACAAATATAATTAGAGATATTCCTGTTTTTTCCCAAGGGCTCCTGTCTGCCTTGGAAATGACTGGCACTCACCTTGAGGGGAGGGGGGGTTCTCCCCAGGTTAAAAACTTCTTCCACTGTGTCCACATCATACAATTTCTCTCATAATCCAGCCATGGATTATTGTTCCTGTTTTAAGACCTTCTTTTTTCATACTGTAAGATTATGTCTCCTCTTTGTCAGCCCATTTCATCAGAAGAGAAAATGGGAGACAGCTCTTGCCTCTTTGCTGATTGACCATATCACTTGATGCACTCCTATCTTATGTCACATTCCGATATGTATGTTCCCTATGTAAAGTACCTCTCTCAGTCACACATTCTGTTATCCTGTCCATACTTTACTGCAACCAGTACCTCTGCTTTCCCTCACTTATTCTTCCTTCCCAGACTTCCCAAGTTGTTAGACATCCTTATAGAATCCCACACTTTCTCCTTTGACAATTTGTTCTCTATCTTCAAACACATACATATCCTTCACTTGATCTAACCTTAACCCATTTACTCATTCTCTCTACCTTCACCCCTCTTTATCCTTTCCAGTCCATCCATCCATGACTATTGATGTGTAGCACATAATCATATAACTTGTCCCCCTCTTTACCTTTTCGATTCTATGCATTCCTATTGTGCTCCAAGACCTTTGATGCCTAGCATATTTACTTTTTTCTTTCTTACTTTTGCTTCCCAATAGCAATTGAAATTAAACGCATATAAAATATATATATATATATATATATATATATATATATATATATATATATATATATATATATATATTTTTTTTTTTTTTTTTTTTTTTTTTTTTTTTTTTTGCACCATAGTTTATTTCATTACAGCAGTAAGCAATGTCAATTAATCTGCTGGATCCAGGTGCCTCACAACTTGGGCTTGGACCAAAATCCAGACAGGCACACCTGAGTGCTTACTCTCCAACACAAACACTCAAATCATGGCAATCACAAACACTCAAACAGCTTAAAGAGTCCTTGTCCCTTCTTTGCAATGCTATTAACCTTTTTGTTGTAGACATATTTTTCCAGTTTTGCCATTTTTTGAAATCTATATTTGTCATTTATTGTGCTGTATTAAGATGGTAATAGACTTATCATTAAGCAGATTCCTTATATCTTAGGTACAAATAACAGTGACACTGTTATTTCCCAAGCATGGCCTATGGATGGTGCACTCCATCCTTGTGGACCAGTGGAAATCCTTCCTGAAGACCCACTGAATGTACAACTATGACCATGGTATGATGTTATGCTTTCCTAGTCCTGTCTATCTTGTCCATACCCAGTTATCTGGATGTGGTCTTGCCTACTGAAATAGCAGGAATGAAGCAAATATGTAAAAGCACTTCATTTCTTTAAATGTGTTAACTAAAAACTGTCAATGGTCAAAATGATGTAAAGAAAAAAAAAAGACCCAATGATGATAATACCCTTTGATTTCCTTTTTATTGCACTTGGACCATGTGCTATCCAGCTGGTTGCCTCCATTCATGAATTGCTGAACTGCTTTGATCTGGAGAGAGAGAGAGAGAGAGAGAGAGAGAGAGAGAGAGAGAGAGAGAGAGAGAGAAAAGAAAGAAAGAAAGAAAGAAAGAAAGAAAGAAAGAAAGAAAGAAAGAAAGAAAGAAAGAAAGAAAGAAAGAAAGAAAGAAAGAAAGAAAGAAAGAAAGAAAGAAAGAAAGAAAGAAAGAAAGAAAGAAAGAAAGAAAGAAAGAGAGAGACACACACACACACACACACACACACACACACACACACACACACACACACACAACACACACACACACACACACACACACACACACACACACACACACACACACACACCCCCCCCCAAAGTCATGTGTATAAATTCAGGGATTTAATAAACATTTTAGTATAACAGAAATATCACATTTATTGACAGCATTTTCATCATTCCGCCTATTATAAACACAATATACAGTTAAACATACTGTAGAGTTTGATTTCTTAACCACAGCATTATGTAGGTTTAGTTTAGATTTAATGGACAAGAGCTTCTATTCGTTAATAATTTTCTAACAGATGAAGTTTCTTTATCAGGTTATCAAATAATCTTCATTTCACCAACTGACTAATATATTTACAACGAGTGGTACTTATACATTTCTAAAATGATGATGAACTTTCACCATTACACAGCCAGAATATTTAGTTAAATCTTCATACTCTAATCTTTAGAATCTGTGTGTTTAGGTTGCAGGATTTTTCATGTATATGAAATGTAAAAATACTAAAACCTTGATAAAATGTACAGCTATACTGATAGATACTCTTTTGTGTGTTTAATCTTTTTATTATAAAAAAAGAGGGATCATTCAAGTTGATAGTTTAAATAATGTTATTGAATACTAACATCAACATTACAATCCCTTTTTCTTGGGAAATTATGACTAAAAAAAACTTTTATTTGAATCAAAATTTCCATGGACTCAGGGTTTTCAGATTTGTATATTCAGCAAGCCTGTTTCATTATCAAACAATATACTCAATTTTATCCCACAATGCCCCAAGTTACCAAGTTTTTTTTATTACATAAATGCCTAAAAGTCTAATCATTAGCAGCCTTAACATGAGAAATGACAGACTTTATGTTGGAGCCTCTTGATTTTTTAATTAGCTCTTGAACTCCTACTACTCTTCAGACATTTGTCATGTGAGGGTAGCTTCATAGTTTTACAATTATCTATTATGCATTTCCCTCAAAGTACAATGAAAATCTTATAATAGAAACTACTGTTCTTGTCATTAAGGTTAACTTTTTAATATTAATTTAAACAACTCATAGACTTCTAAAAAAGTTTCCGTACAATGAAAGTGAAGTAACAGTCTTGTATAAGAATGGATTTAGATGAAATAGCACAGGCTAGTGTCAATTGTCACAAGAAATAATGCTTTGCCACAGTTCAAACCTCTTTCAATTTCAATAATTTCTTGTCTGATTTTCAATGCTAACTATTAAAGCTCAGCAGTGCTTATCTTCAGTAATCCAGCTATCTGTTATCAACATTCACACTCACTTTCTTCTCAATATAGCATGCAGTTACATAAAGGGTTCACACACTGGTTATATCAACATCATGAACACAATACTGTAAAAAGTAAAGAAAAAAAAAGAAAGACAGTTACTGATGTTCATAAAGAAATACAAGTATTAATTCTCCTTTACAAACACAATATATTCTGCCACAAAAAAAAAAAAAAAAAATCAATCAATCAATCAATCAATCTCAGGTGCTCAGGAAATTGTAATCATTCACAATTTACCAACGCGTACATGACAATGAAGGAGAGTAAAATCCAGCACATCATGTTTAATTAACACTGTAAGACTGAACAATGAAGACCATTCAAGAGGAAAAACAATAAAATACCAAGATATTTGATGATAACATACTGCTATGGGTAAATACTAACAAAATAGAACAATATCAGTCTCCAGAGATGATCTTTAGTTAGTACTGTGTATTAGCTTACAATGTAAATGCTGGAAATAAATTTTCATTACCTATTAATTAATGAAAGAACTGAAATCAATTTGTTTAGGTGGACTAAACAGCACCATGTAATTTTTAACAGTTATGTGGTAGCAGCATTCAGTTTTTTTTATTGGGATTTTACTTTTTATTTGGCACTAACCCCTCTCATGCCTTCATTCACTTATAGGTGTAGATTATTCAGACGTGTGATGTTAAATATCTTCTACACTTGTATAAGCTTTCCCTAACAAAGACAAATAAATACAATTTATGATATAAATAGCTCCCCCTAATTACTTGTGACCACTGACATATCAAGAAGGAACAGATTTCCCATCATATTAAACTGCTGGAATATATATATATATACACATTGGTAATAATGGGACTATCATTATTAAAAACAAAGTAAAAAAATATATCATAGATCACTAGCACATAAGCTAGTTTTTGATCACAGTCTGCAAACATCCCAGTCACACATGAGAATCATTATTTCAAACCTGCCATTGACAACATGTAGAATCAGACAAACCAAAAGACAAGAACACTTTGTACATACATAGAAAAAACAACTGCCATGCAATAAGAAAGCCCCTGCCACTCTTTTGTGATACTCTCATAGTACAGGAGGTAGCAATGACATCAGAAAGAGAGAGACTCTTATATTTACTAAAACAAACTGTTTGTATAATAGAAATGCCATTTAGACAAAGGTGACCAAAAAAGAAGAAAAAAAAGTTAAATGAAGTTAAATAAGGGATACTTTTGACATACATTTCCTTTCATGTTCAATGTATTCTAAATAGTCCATTTTTGTACCAGAAGATAATGTTGGATTAGAATTTGATTACACATTATTGCAAAGAGGATAAAGAATCCTGTTGTAGTACACTGAAATATTTAGTAAAGTTGAGCCATTGATCAGTGTGCCATCAACAATTATGTACCTACAAAGTTTAATAAAACACAAAAACTTGAGTTTTGTAAATGTAACAGTTGTATAGATTTTTTTAAAAAGTTCTAGTAACCATCATTTAATAACCATTTTCATTTATAATCCCTTACATAGGCACTTATGATCAGTATTACAATGCTTTCGTTCAAGACTTCTATGTACAACAAACTTGTTTATGATGAAGATTTTTCTTTGTAAGTACGGGATAAAGTAAAAAAACAACAAAAATGATAAAATAAAGAAAAAGGACAGGGAATCTATTTTCATGAAAAAAGAATAAGGTATATATCATATCCCTACACAAAGTCTGGACAAAAAAAAAAAATAAAAATTAAATCCAGGAGAAAACTTAATTCAGTCAAGGTCATGATAGCAATGCTGAGCATATTCAAGGTCCATTGTATCTCTTGAGGCAGCTATTAATTCATCATCTTCCTCTTCTTGTGGCTGGATAATGCCCAGGCGCCCATCACTCACACTTGGGATGGCTTGCACATTTCTGTCATAAAAAAGATGATGTGATTAACAAATAAAAAATGTATACAAATATATATGGGTGTAGGTATATGTAAGCATGGGAATGTATGTGTGATTTGTATGTATGTATATTATGATATATGGTAGGTTAAACAAAATCAATGGCAATCTATTGTGTAATGGGTCTTCGTAATAATTCACTTATGATTACTAAAGCTATGACATGAGACCTCTGTAAATAGAAAAGGAAAAAGGAAAAAAAAGAAAAGAAAAAGAAAAAAGAAAAAAGAAAAAGAAAGAAAGAAAAAATATATATATACAAAGTGTGTGTTTATATATATATATATATATATATATAATTATATATATATATATATATATATATATATATATATATTACATATTTTTATAATATATATATATATATATATTATATATAAAATATATAAAACTTATTTTATAATATATATATATATATATATATATATATTTTATAATATATATATATATATATATATATAATATATACATATAATATAAAATATATATATATATATTTTATATATATTATATATATTTTATATATATATATATATGTATATTATTATATGATATATATATATATATGTATATGTATATATATATACATTTACATATATATCATATGTAAAAGTATATATATATATGTTATTATATTGTATATATAGTATAATATATGAATATAATATATTGTTAAAATATTTTTATAATAATATATATTATATATATATATATATTATATATAAAACATATATATATATACATATATAAATTTATTCATATGTGTGTGTGTGTTTGTGTGTGTTGTGTGTTTGTGTGTGTGTGGTTTTTTTTGTGTGTGTGTGTGTGTGTTGTATGTGTGTGTATGTGTGTGTATGTGTGTGTATGTGTGTGTTGTTGTGTATGTGTGTGGTGTGTTGTGGTGTGTGTTTTGTGTGTTGTTGTGTGTGTGTGGTGTGGTGGTGGTCTCTCTCTCTCTCTCTCTCTCTCTCTCTCACCCCCCCCCCCCCCCCCCCCCCCCCCCCCCCCCCCCCCCCCCCCCCCCCCCTCTCCTTCCCTTCCCCTTTCCCCCCTCTCTCTCTCTTATATATATAATATAATAATATATTATATATTTTTATATACATATATATTATACTATTATATATACCTATATACACATATATTTAAAATAATTTAAAAATATTACAAAATTTAACAATTAAAATACATATATATACATTATACCATTATATATAATATATACACATAAAATATCATATTACACAAAATTAATCTATATACCCTATTATATATATATATATATATATTATATTAAAAATATATTATATAATATTTTGTGTGTGTTGTGTGTGTGGTTTTGTGGGGTGTGTGTATGTTTTATATATTATATTAAATATTTATATATTATTATATTATTTAAAATTTTAAAATTTTATATTATATTGATATATTTTATATTGTATATATGTAATATATATATATATATATTATATATATATATATATTATATTATATTATATAATATTGTTAAAAATTTTTATATAGTAAAATATGTTTATTTTATATATTTTGTATGTATATAATATATTTTATATATATAATATATATTATATTATATATATATAATAATATATTATATATATTTATGTGTATATATGTATATATAATGTATGTTTTAATTTTGCATATTATATATTTTATAGTGTTATATTTTTTAATATTAATTTTGTATATATGTGTGTGTATATATATATATATATATTATATATTAATTATATTATATATTTATATATATATATATATATATACACTTTATATACATTATAAGCACACACAAACACACACACACAAAAATTTTATAAAATATAATATAATATATATATAATATATAATATATATTATATATATATATACTATATATACATATATACCATTATATAAAATTTCATATTCACCATACCACATATATATATATACTATATACACACATACTATATATATATATATATATATATATATAATATTATACTAATATCATATATACCTATAAAATTTTAATATACATAATACAAAATATATAATAAAAAACATATATCCACAATAATATATATACATATATACACATAAATAAATTAATTAAATATATAATTTTATATAATATATATTATATATACATTTATACATATACCTAATATCATATATATACATATTACAATAATACACATAACACACACCACCACCACCACACACAATATATATATAAATACATATAACCACACATATTAATTTTATAATATAATATAATATATATAATATATTATATATATATATAATAATTACACATTATATTAATACATATATACACACATATATATATATACTATATATAATATATAATATATATATATTATATGTGCATTATGTATAAAATTTTGTGTTTATATATTATATATATATATATATATATATTATATATATTATTATTATTATACACATTTACATTTTACACATATATATATACATATATACACGCATACATATATATATATAATATTACACGCATACATATATATATTCATTATCACACACACACACATATACTATATAATTATATATATATATATAAAATATATTATATATTTATATTATTATATTATTATATAAATTATTATATATATATTAAAAATACACACACCCACACACATATATATATATATATATATATAAAATATAATATATATATATATATATATTATATTTTAATATATATATATAAAATATAACGCATATATACAATATATATACATATAACACAATATACACATTATACACATATAACACAAATATTACTATAATCTATATATACATATATACCACATATTTATATATAATCATATATAAATATCACATTATCACATATTACACATATATTACACATATACACACACACACACACACACACCACACACACACACACAACCACACACACACACACACACACCCCACCACACAATATATATATAATTATATATATTATATATATATAATATTATATACATATAAAATACATTTTACCATTATATCATTATACACACATATTATATAATATGTAAAATATCCACATAATATATGTACATATAAACACCCATATATATTATAAATATATATAAAATTAAAAAATATTAATATATATATATAAAATATATATACACATTTAACACACAATATATATATTAATATATACACACACACCACAATATATATATATATAATATATATTAAAATTTTAAAATATAATATATTATAAAAAATTTTATATATTTTGTGTGTGTGTGTTGTATATATGTATATATATATATATATATATATATATTATATATTTTATATTGTGGTGTTATATTATTTATTATAATATATTATTATATATATTATATATTAATAATACTTTTACATATATATATATATTTATAAAATTATATAATTATATAAATATAACATATATACATATATACACACACACCCCACCACACCAAAAAAATTAAAAATATATATTTAAAATAATATTTTATATTTATATATATAAATATATCATATTTTTATATTTATATATATTTAATAATATATAATTAATATAAAAATTGTTATATTTATAATTATATATATAATATTTATATAATATATTATTGTTATATATATATATATATATAATATTTTATATAATATATATAATTAAAGGTGGTGTATATATTATAAATATATATGGTGTTATTATTTATGTATATATAAATGTGTAATATTATGTAAATTAAAAAATTTTGTTATATGTATGTATTTATTATTTTTATTGTATATATATATATATATATATATATAATAATATATTATAAATATATATATATATGTATGTATTATGTATATTATATATATTATATTGTTTAAAGTATGTTTATAATGTTTATTGTTATATATATATATATAAATTTTAAATATTATAAAATATATTATATTTTTTGTGTGGGGTGTTATGTTTTATTATTTATTATATTTATTAAAAATTTTTAAAAATATATATTTTTATAATAGGGGTTTAAAAGTTGTTAAAAAATTGTGTTATTTGGGATTATATTATATTGTGTATTTGTTTATCTTTAATCATATATTTTATTTTTTTATCTTTTATATTTTTTTTTGTTGTTTATATTATTGTGTATTATGTATTTTTTTGTTATATTGTATTTATTATATATATATCTATATTATATATATTTATATTTTTATATATGTGTTTGTGGTGTGGTTTTTATTTATTATATTAATTTTATTTTAATATAATTTTTTTTTTTATATTATTTATATATTTTTATTTTATTATTATATATCCCCTCCTCTTTTATATTTAAAATTTTATAATATTATAATTTTTTTTCTTTATTTTTTTTTCTCTTTATCTCCCTTTTTTTTTTTTTTTTGTGTGTGTGTGTTTTGTTCTATTTTATCTTCTTTTATATTATTATATATATTTATATTTGTTTTGTTTCTTGTTATTTATATTTATTTTTTTTTAATTTCCCCCCCTTATTCCCTACTTTCTCCTATTCTCCCTTTCCTTTTCCTTATTCCCCCACACCACCACACCCCACCAT
>NC_051395.1:42167185-42172185 GCF_015228065.2 Penaeus monodon | reverse complement strand
GCTTTTCTTTTATATCCTACATATCTATCTCTGTCACAGAGCCTGATGGGAGGATTTTTTTGTTCTGACAGCCTGAAATTGTTAAAAATATTTTGTCTGATATTTAAATCAATATTTTGGTTGATATCCTTGAAAGGGCCTCTGTTCATTTTTTTTTAGCATAAGCTATGATGATCTAAAGTAAACTGATATGTTCCTTGTTGAAAAACTGCTGTTCTGGACTATCACAGTTGTTTTTGATGGCAGTATATGAAATATATGAATGTTCTTTCCACATATCATCTGAGACAGATACAAGTGCAATAATTATGTAATCTCTACAAAAAAGCTGAACTGAGAGCAGAAAATGTGTACAAAGAAATCAAGTAATGAGAAGAAGAAGAATATATGAAAAAACTTATTCCATATAATGACATCAACATAAGGAATATACAATGTCTAGGAGATGAATACATCACTCCAGTTCTTTTTTTGATATGCTTCAGTGTATCTACATATGAAGTATAATGTAAAAATCCTACATTAGATTACTAAAATTTTGTTTCTGTTTTCCAATTGGAAATCACAGGTACCAGAGCTAATGTATATTTTTAAAATCAACATTTAGGTTATAATGCTACCATAATATGAATTTAAATGTTGACAGTAATGCAATTTGTGATATGAGTGTCTTTGGCATTTAGTAGGGAAGATGGCTCACTTACCAATAGCTTTACCAATGATGAGAATATCAGGGGTGACGCCTTGAGCTTCAAATGACCATAGATGTGAACCTAAGCGACCCAGGCCTGTCTGTACTTCATCAGCTATGCACAGACCACCTGCATCTCGAACCATTCTAGTTGCAAAGAGAAGTTGGGAGATCAGAAATAATAATAACAAGAATGATGACAATAGTTATTAGTTGTATAGTGATAGTAATAGAAATATTTCTAGTAGTAGTAACAATAACACCATAAACGATAATTGTAACAACAACAATGATAACAATAGTGGTGAAGAAGAGCCAAGAGAAGGAGAGAGGGAGAGAAAGAGAAAGGGAGGAAGAGAGAGAGAGAGAGAGAGAGAGAGAGAGAGAGAGAGAGAGAGAAGAGAGAGAGAGAGAAACGAGAGAGAGAGGGAAGGGGGGGAAGGGGGAGGGGAGAAAAAGAGGGGGGTAAAAAGAGAGAGGAGAGAGAGAGGGGGGGGGGGGGGGGGGGGGGGGGGGGGGGGGGGAGGGGGGGGGAGGGAGGGAGGGAGGGGGGAGAGGGGAAAAGAGAAGAAAAGAGAAAAAAAAAAAGAAAAGGGGAGAGAGGAGAGAGAGAGAGAGAGAGAGAGAGAGAGAGAGAGAGAGAGAGAGAGGAGAAAAGAGAGGGGGGGGGGCCCAAAATATGGAAAGGGGCCCACTTAATTTTTTTAAAGGGAAACTTTTACATGTCTTGGACCCCAAACATCTGGTGGAATAAAGAAAACCAGGATAGTCAAGGGGCCCTCTGCAATGAAGCAAAAAATTTCTTTGGGAAGAAGAGATTTGGGTTTTTGGGTATTTTTCCAGACACTAGGACATGAAAAATTTCTTAAAAAGTTTGGTAAATTTTTTTTTCTGTGAGTGTAATAGCAATCAACCTAAGTGAGTAGATACAAAAAAATTCCCCCAAAAGCCTCCCCATTTTGGAATAAATAGATCTCCCTTTTTCTTCCTTTTTGGGGGCGAATTTTTTTTTAAACATGTCCCCTAGCACTGGCTAAGTATTTCTTGACTGCCAGTGGATCATCACCCTGATAAGGCCCTCGGTACAGGTCAGGCATTGTAATCACATGCACCCAATCCACTGATGCTGTTGAATGCAAGAAAGGTTTTTACAAATGTATGTTTGGGGATTTTTAAAAAAGTAATTTTTCCCAAATAAAAAAAAAAAAAAAAAACCCCCCGGGTTTTTTGTAAATTTTTTTTAACCCTTTTAATGCATTAGGAAGCTATGGCTGAATTCTAAAAAATTTTTCGGGCATGTTAACCCCTTTTTTGACAGGTTTACTTTCCCCATGGCAAGCCCTTTCTCCCCGGGGGTTTTTTTTATAGTGGCCCGGCCCCTTGCCGGGGCCCCATATGTCACCCTAAGCCCCGCTACCCCTCATGCCCAATACCAAACATCCCTTTTCCCTTAAACTTCGATACTAAGAGCCTTGTTGGGATTTTCAAAATTAAAATTTTCCAAGGTCTTATTTGGGCCATATTTTTCCGGTAAATCAAGACTGTGGGTTTTTTGGGGGGGGGGGACAGACTCCATAGTTTTATCATTATTCCCCTCTAAAAATCTGAATAAAATAACATTTTTATTTTAAAAAAATTTTTTTTATTTTTTTAATAAATAAACTTTAGTTTCAAAAGGTTCTATATTAAACATTCCATATAGTTATAATTTTATGTTCGGTGTTTTTTTTTAATAATTATTTTTAAATTTTTTTAAATTTTTTTTTTTTTTTTTTTTTTTTTTTTTTTTTTTTTTACCAAAAAAACATGGTTTTACATCATCACTTCATGAATACTATACAATATCTCGGGCCAATGTAGTCGATTCCACGTTTTTTTTTTTAACGCAACCTGGGAACCCCGAAACCTTTATGAAATACATGAAATAGGGAAAAGTGAAAAGTTTTAAAAACGAAATACATTTTCAGTGGCAAAAAAAAATATTATTTTGCGGGTTTGTAAAAAAAAAAACTCTAGCTGCCTCTTTTCCTCGGTAACAGACGGGGCCACCATGGCTTGTACATGGTCGGGCGTAGTAGGGCCTGCATCCCCATGTATACATGCCACCATTGCAGAGGGGTTAACACTTTGCCTACTCCCTAAAAAAAATTTTCCCATTCTGCATTCCGCCCCATGGGTTTTAAGTCCCCACCTTTTTGAATGTAATGTTTTGAGGATCTGCAGATAAAAACCCTCCCCCCCAGAAAAGGAAAGGAGAGAGAAGGAGAGGAGGAAGAGGGAGAATAGAGAGAGAGAGAGAGAGAGAGAGAGAGAAAGGTCCTAAAATTTAATTGGATGATCAAATGAACCAAGAATGCTTTGGCAAACTAAAATAAAGCAGAATATTTATCCATTTTCTTTGTTTCACCAAAGGAATACAATTTTTCCCAAAAAAACCCAAAACTATTTTGGTTTGGGGCTAGGGAAAATCCTGGCTGCGTAAAAAGGTGAAAGAAAAAAATGTCCTTTATTCAATGTACACCCTAATCTTCTGGGTAAAGACATTTGTCTGAATTTTTCAACAAATAAATTTTTGCAGATAAATCAGTGGCAATTTCTTAAATTTGCATTCTCCAATTCTTTAAACTGTATTTTACACAAATTTTAACAGAAAAAAAAGGTTATCCTACATATCCTACCTATAAAAGACAGTTTTTCCTGACAAAACCAGACAAAGGAAAAGTATAAGAACCCCAAAAAAATTGCACGAGAAAAAACTTTTGCTTACACTCAAAAACTGTATTTAAAAAAATTAATAACCGAACAAAAACCACACACGACATGAAATACTTACAAATATTATTAGCCTTGGACACTTTCGGGGACAGGTGATGAACTGAGTCAATAGAGCCGTGGAAGGCATTATCAACAACTAGAACATCATTGCCTCGAGTATACAGTCTGGCTAACTGGACAGCTAAGTCAACAGCTTCTGACCTGTGGGAGACATTGTGTTAAGCTTCTGTGTATAAATTATCAAACATAGTAATAAAAAAAATACTCAAAGGAGGTACTTTTACATCTCTCCAAAGTCAAGACACACATATATCATTACACATATAAGATAGCCTAATGAATAAAGAGTGATCTACTATAAAAATTATGGGTGTGTAGGGGTTTCTGCTTCATTCTTAATGCAAAGGAAAACAACTACAAAATAATTTTTTCAAAATTGTAGCAACATTTCGCCACAATTAGAAATAGGCAAATACAATTTACTAATGGATATTTCAGTGAAATTGCTATGGCCTTCTGCCAAGATTAAATTATGCATTTAGACTAGTAATTTTGAAGTACGTTTCATATTGCCTGATGCTCTTCCACAGCTTAATTAGAATCTAATTCTGTTCACTTCTCACTTACTGTACTTATCTCACTTATCTGTAATTTATCCATACTTCTTATAAGAAGGGGAGTATGTCATGAATATGAATAAAAAAGAGGGGAAGAAAAATCCAAATCATACATATTCAGTAAAGCTAAGAAATTATCTTATCCTCAGAAAACCATACTTATAGCTACTAGATAATAAAAATTATCACAGGTATTAAAATATAAAAAAAGGGTAAAAAATAAAGTAAAAGGCATTATTCTTTGTTAGTAATTTATTTGTCTAAACATAAAGACTAACCATCAGCTATTCTTAAGGCAATGGTTATCATCCACCTTGTGCATATAAATAACCATTATGAATGATACTTGTGATATGGAAATACAAACAAGCTATAAAGCCTAAAGGAGGATGAATACAGAATTAAATAAAAGAAACAATCATGCAACCTTCTGTTCAAGAGGGAACTTACCCCGAGTTACAGAATAAAAAAGTGTTTAGACTGTCTGGGAGGTATGACTGAAGATCCTTTGGGTATCTAATATCACCATAGTCAAAATCCCATCCACAGGGATTCATGAGAGATCCTACAGTTCCTGCAACAGCCTCAACGACAGCAGGATGACAATGGCCAACTGTTGGGAGATGAAAAGCAAATTAGGCCTCCCCTCTTCCTTTTCCATTCTTTCCCTCCCTCCTCTTCCCCTCTTTACATTTTCCCATCTCCCCTGTCGCCTGCCTCCTTCTATTCCTCTTTCCCTCCTATTCCCCATTGTTAGCTTCAGCCATCTGTAACCCTCACTCTGCCTGCATTCCCTCCTTGCTCCTTTTTTCCACTTCTTTCTCCATCCTTCTTTTCCCCTCTCTCTGCCCTTCTTTTCTCCTCATCCCCTCCTCTCATTTTCCCCCTCCCCTTTTCCCCTCATTTTCCCTCCTCTC
>NC_051395.1:42161100-42163600 GCF_015228065.2 Penaeus monodon | reverse complement strand
GAGTGCGGTGCAGTGGTATGGAGTCCACATTTAAAAATGGATATAGACAAGCTGGAAAGAGTTCAAAGAGCAGCCACGAAGAGAAATAACTATGAAGTTTGACTACAGAAAATAGGACTTTATACTTTGGATTAAGTTAGGAAAATCAGTGACATGATTATGCTATTTAACTATGTTACAGGAAGGATGATGTTAGATATAGATGACTTTGTAATCTAGAACACAAGAAGAACGAGAGGACGCTGTGAAATGTTGAAAGTAAAGATATAAAAAATAGTCCCCCTCCCCCCGAAAAAGAGATTTTTTTTTTTTTTTTTTTTTTTTATGAGCCAGACGTGATACTTTTTTGTGGTTATGATTTATATTCTTAGCTAATCTTATCTTTCTAAGCCTCATCTCAATTAGATTGTTGATACAAGTACCTAATCAAGTAAATATCAATAATTAAAACTTTACTCTTTATTCATTTTCATATGAAGATGAAATATCTAACTGGGTTCTGAGGCAATGTATCAAAGAATTATGTATTCCGTTATTGTTAATATTCTAAAATTCAGTGTGACAGGGAAAACTAGCAAGTGTTACACTATTATACAAGATTGGCGACAAACAAAACTCTCTAAATTATAGAGCAGTTTCGTTAACTAGTATAGTTAGGATAATTAGGATAATTAGGAAACAGTGGGTTGAGGTTCATGAAAAGCACGATATGATATGGAATAAGCTATTTGGTTTTAGGGAAGGAAGGCCATGTGTAGCAAGTCTACTCTGTTTTTATGATAAAGTTTCTGAAATATTACAAGAAAGAGGCGGCTGGGTGGATTGTGTATACTTAGACTTTAAGAAGGCATTTGATAAGGTTTCTCACAAAAGGTTATTATGGAAAACCTAGGTGGAGTGAAAGGTAAACTCCTCG
Source organism: Penaeus monodon (assembly GCF_015228065.2). Taxonomy (NCBI): domain Eukaryota; kingdom Metazoa; phylum Arthropoda; class Malacostraca; order Decapoda; family Penaeidae; genus Penaeus; species Penaeus monodon. The sequence goes on along the minus strand of NC_051395.1, from coordinate 42,162,684 downwards.
AATGGATGGAAAACTTTCTTCATGAAAGACGGATGAGAACCGTAGTTATAGGGAAGCACTCTACATGACGACGATTAACTAGCGGAGTACCTCAAGGATCGGTCTTGGCACCGATTATGTTTACTATTTTCATAATTTATTTAGGATCAAACATAAGCCCAGGTACTTCACTGACGACGCGAAACTGCAAAAAAAAGAATAATAGACGATGTCTCATGCCAATGTCTCCAAAGTGACATCAAGGACTTATTAATTTGGAGTTGTACGTGGAAAATGGAATTTAACACTTCAGGTTCGGAGAAAGTAAAAATCGTCCACTATACTAGTACAAGTTAGGAGGTGTAATATTAAACCAAGCAGATAAAGAAGAAAAAAAATTGGAATAATCATAAACCGGAACCTAAGCCCAAATGATCATATAATTGACAAGGTTCATAAAATGCTAGGGCTGATTACCAACATGAAGAAGACATTCGTGTGTATGGACGAAGACATGGTAAAGAAGTTCATTACAGCCATCATAAGACCTAGTCTTGAGTATGGTGCAGTGCAGAGTCCACACTTAAAAACGAATACAGATAAACTAGAAAGATTTTAAAGAGCACATGGGCACCTACTCTACGAAGAAAGACTACAGAAAATGGAACTTACTTCTTTGGAAGAAATAAGAAAAGAAGTGACATAATAATGATGTTTAACTATATTGCAAAAAGGGTGGAGTTAGACAAAGATGACTATAATTTTGAACACAAGAAGGACGAGAGGACACAGCAAAAGTTGAAAATAAAAGAGGGGAGAAAGATGTCAAGAAGTTCAGTTCCAAACAGAACTATTGAAGCACGGAACAATCAATAACGTTGTGTGTGCCAAAAATGTGCATTAATTTAAAAAAAATTATATGATAATTTAAATATAGCAGACGGGACTATCTGAACTTAGCTCTTCTGCCATATTGAAACAACTAGGTAAGAACAGTTAGGTAAGACACACACACACACACACACACACACAAATATATATATATATATATATATATATATATATATATATATATATATATAATATATATAATATATATATGTATGTGTATATATATATATATATATATATATATTATATATATATATATATATATATATATATATATATATAATGTATGTATAATTCAGATTGCCGTCGTGACAGTCTTGAGTCCGATTCTCTAACCATTCGCCACCGCGGCCTTACACATATATATACATATATATATATATATATATATATATATACATATAGATATATATATATATTATATATATATATAATATATATATATATATTATATATAATATCTATTTATATTATATATATATATATATATATATATTAATATTGATATATGTAATATATATATATGTATTATCTATAATATATATATATATATATATATATATATATATATATATATATATATATTATATATATTATATATTATATATAATTATATATATGTATATATATATATATAAATAGTATAGATAGATAATAGATAGATAATATATGTGTTGTATATATATATATATATTATGTGTTGTACTATGATAT
>NC_051395.1:42142173-42161000 GCF_015228065.2 Penaeus monodon | reverse complement strand
TTTATAAAATTTTAATTTTAAAATTTTTTATTTTAAATATATATTATAATATTTATATTTTAAAATATTATTTTATATTTTTTATATAAATTTTAATATATAAAAGTTTTTTTAAAAAATTTTTTAAATATATATTTATAATATAATATATATAATATTATAAAATATTATATTATAATGTATATTTTTCTATTAATTATAAATATTATAAAATTTAATTATATATAAAATTATATATTATAATTTTTAATTTTAAATTTATATATATATATATATTTTATATTTTTAAAATTATATTTTAAATATATGTAAAATATATATAATTGGGTTTTTATATTATTTTTATATATATTATATAATATATATATATATGAATATATATTATTTTTAAAATTATATATTATATATATTTTAAAAATTTTTAATATATATATAATATTATATATAAAATTTTATAATATATATAAATTTTATAATATGTATATTTTTTAATTTATACTGTTATTTTTAAAAGGGTTTTTCGGGGTATATATTTTGGTATATTTTTTATAAATTATTAGTTATATATTAAATTATAAAATTATAATATTATATATATTATTTATATTTTTTTTTATATAAGTTATATTATATATTTTTTATTATATTTTATATTTTTACTTTTTTATTATATATATATATATATATATATAAAATATATATATTATATAAAAATTTTTTTTGTTTTAAATTTTAAAATTTTTTATATAAAATATTTTTTAAAATTAAAATATATATAATTTTATATATATAATAGATATTTTTATATAAGATATATATGCAATGTATCTATTAGGGGAGAAATATATAGGGCATATTTATTATAATTTTGGAAGGTATTAAAATGGGGAAATTTTAAAATCTATATATAATTTTATATTATTATATTAATTATATGTGTATAGGATTATGTGCATTATTATGTATTGTAAATATGAAAAACCTTTTTAATTTTTATATATGTTTTGGTTAAAACATATAATATCAAATTTTATGTGTATATATGTTATTTTACATATATATGTAAAAAACACACACACACACAAACAAAAAAATATATATAAAAATATATATAAAATTTTATATATTTTATATAAAATATTTATATTATAATTTTATAGAAAAAGGGGAAAAAAGATCTGTTTAAAGGGCAACTCGGGGTTTAAAAATCAATTTTAAAAATTCCCCAAAAATTTGGGATCTTTTTGGTAGAAAAAAACAAATTCGAGGTCTTCAAAAAGAATTCAATAAAGCTTAAATTAAAAGGGCGTATATTACAAAAATTTAAAAAAATTGGCCCCGGTTTGGCTTTTCACAAAAACGGCTTCAAGAAAAAATCCTTAGCCCATTAAGATGGGTTTTGGAGTTCTTTTAAAGGTTTTTACTTTCCCAAAATCTGCCTTTATTTCGGATAAACAATTTCCCAAGGTTTAAAAAATTTTGGGCCCATAGGTATAGTTTTACAATACCCTTAAATTATTTTCGCCCCACGGAAGTAAAATGGGGAAAATTGGTTTTTAATAATTTTGGCACTTTTCCCACAAAATTCAAAAAATTTGTTTTGAATATGGGAAAGTTGATAAAAAAAAAAATTTTTTTTAAAATTTAATGATTATATATTGAAATTATTGGGAATTGATAATTTTTGAGGGAGGGGAAAAATTTTCCAATGTCTTTTTTAAATGGGGTTAAAGTTATTATGCCAGGCATTCAGGGTAGGGGGAAATTGGTAAAATATTTCTTTTTGGGAAATTGACGAAATTCTAAAAACCCACTTTTGGGGTTTACGGTATCTCTGCCCTTTCTTGGATAGAAGGGGGGTTTATGAACATTTGATTTTTTTGCCCCAAAGGCTTTTCAAAACCCAAAATTTTAGGGGTTTATAACTATCTTTTGAAAATTTAAGGATGTTTTTGGGGAATAGCGGCTGCAGTAGGGTGGGGGTGGGGCCCGCAGGGGACGAGGCTAAAAAACCCCTACGGATGTAAATCCTTTAGTTGGGATTTTGCGCTGACGGCGGGGCCAGGGTTGGGAAAGGGAAACCCTTGAATACTGGCTGAGGATAAAAGCTTTCTCATTGTCAGCTGTGAAATCAGGGGTGGCGCGGGGATCCCGGATTTGGGGTTAGTTGGGATCCCCGCCGGGAAAACTGAAGCGAGAGGCGGCAAAATATCAAAATTCGGGGAACGTTTCACTTATTGTAGTTGCCGGGCCCCTTGAATTCTAAAGGGAAAAAATAAGAAAAAAAGGACAATGAACTAGGCATTAAAATAGAGTAGTTTCATGGGTACCCTTTAAAAAACCCAATCTGGTTTTCCCAAATGTAAAAAAAAAGACCAAAAACCTATTTAAAAAAAAATTAAATTTCCCTTTTTTTAATTAGGGAAATTTTTAAACCCCCCTTTCCCCCCCCGTAAACCCCCGTACTCTTATTTCAAAAAAAATAGAAAATCTGTTTATATTTTCCCCAAATTATAGGGTAATCAAATGTGAAACAAGAGACGAAATTATGAAAAAAAAAAGCAAAAATTGGGGGGAAAGAAAAATACTAAAACCCGGAAAATGCGTTAAAATACCAGCCGTATAATTATCCCCTGAAAATTTAAAGGTTTTTGCAGATTCACCCTTTCTTGATGCGATTGATTTTTCTGTACCTGATGGCAGGCTTCTTTTAAATGGTTCTTTCTCTAAAATTGCCATCAGGGCGTAAAAAAAATTTCCGGGAAAAGAGTTCGTGTTTCTGCATGGGAGTGGAGTTTTTATACTTTTTGGACAAAATTGAACTTTGGTCTAGAAAATTTTTTAAAAATTTAAATGGGGGGATCATTTTTATTTTATTTTAATTCCTTTTTTCTATTAAAAACAAATATGAGGGAATTTTATGACTTTTTTCGATAAATAAGTTTGCGTAATTATACTACAGATATTTGTGCCCGCCCTTTTAAGTTTTGGCCCCCGCTGAAGGGGTTTGGGGATGGGAAAAAATTGTTAAAAATTTTGGGAAGGGGTGATGGCAGGGGGGCTTACTTTTTTCCCCTGTAAAGCTCATGGTAAAAAACTCGATCCGGGAATAAAGCCCACAGCGAGGGGGGGCAACATGGTCAGGGGGGAATTGATGTTTTAAAAGCATATCAACATCTTGGAAATTTAGGGGGCAGAATGAAACTTTTAAAAAAATAAATAAGTAAAAAAAATTAAATCGTAGTTAGTTTAAAAGGAGCCTTAGTACTTTGGATTAAGAGGACCAAATGGGGGGCCTTTGGCAAAGACCTTGGTCCCAGTAGTCAGTTGGCAAAACCCAAAGGAAGAGGTTTACCCCCTTTGTAAACCCTTTTGGGTCCCCGGGGGGACCAAAATATTTTTTACACCCTTTTTCTGTATCCCAAAAAACATGCTAGTCTTTACGAAAAACTTTCTTGGAACCTGGTGAAGCGTTCTTTTTTATGCTTTAGTTGTTTACACCCTGGTCACCCAAATCATAGCGCGTTATTTTGTATACTTTTCGCAAGTCCCCGTTGGGGAATCAGGGTTTTCTTAATCACGAATCAATATTTTGTCTTTTCGAAAAGGGAAAAATCTTTAAAATTAAAGATGCTAAAATTTTTATGTATTTTAAATAAATATTCACTCTTATGGGAAAAAGCATGAAATAAATATTTAAAATCGAAGGGTAAAAATTTCAAACTTTATGGAAAAATAGATGTGGAAATTGTTTCGGGGGGTTTAAATTTTCTTAACTTTATTCGGTACCACTATGAGGTAACTATTTAAATTTAAAACATATAAAGGGGAAAGATTGGGTTTTGGGTTTTTTGATATACTGCGGGACTCCCCCAGTAAATCCATGGATCACCAAAATTTTTATCCGGTTGTAAAAAGATTCGGCCGCGGGAAAAAAGAGATCCCTCATGTAAAATTAAAAAAATTTACTTTTTTTTTTCCTTTTGGAAAGAAACAGTGACTACGCAAGCAAAAAGAGAAAAAAAAATATTTGGCTGAATTTAAAGCATTTAAAAGTTTCCAAAACCTTATCAGGCGAATAGGGGGGGTGTCTCAACAGGGAAATTTTCCCACAGTAGCCGGTTAAATTCCTTTCCAAAATGGGAAACTTCCTTAAAGTTTTTCTTTTAGTTAAAAAAAATGCCGGGAATTAATTTTTAAGGAGTTTCCTGTTTATTTTTTCCCATATGAAATAAAAATAAAACTTCTTAATTTTTTAAAAAATTTTATACAAACAAACCTCCCAGACCCGTTTTTGTAGGGGCCAAAGAAAACCCCGCACCCAAATTTTTTTCAAATTTTTGGGGGGTTGAATGCTACAATAAAGGCCAAAAGGGAAAGGTTCCCAAAAGGGCGGTGGATACGAGGCTGCGGGGGCAAATCGATAAAACTGTAAACCCTCAGCACGTTAAATTTTTGGAAAAATGGGGGGCATGTTTTTAAAACGGGGGTTTTTAAAAACCCAAACGTTTAGTAGTTGAAACTTGCGAATAAGCCAAAACCCGACAGGCCCCCCCCCCCCCAACACACAAAACCCCTCATCAGGGGGGGCTTAATATTTTCGGTAGGATCGGAACCCCCCCGCATTTTTTTTTTTTCCGTGTACATATAGTACAAAACCAAAAACACACACCAACCCCCAAAACCCACAAAACCCCACACACAACATATTATATATATATATATATATATATTTTATATATATAAATATAAAATATATATAATATATATAATATATATTATTAAATTTTATATTCAAATATAAATTTTAAAGTATTACATAAAACCCGTTTATACTTATTTAAATTTTAATTTTTTCAGGGAAAATATATTTTTTTATATTTATAAAAATTTGTAAAGAAACAAATTTTAATATAAAAAAATTTTATTGATAAAAATTAATATATTGTTTTAATATATAATATAAAATAATATAACTTTTTTGATATAATAAATATATATTAATATTAATATATTTGTATAATACAAAGTTTATAAAAAATTTTTTTTTAAAAAAAAAAAGTCGCTAAAAAAAAGTATCTTTACTCTTCGACGTAACAATATGAAAAGGACGAAAACAGTTTGGAAAAAAAGGGTTGAGCTCGAGTGATATTTGGGATCCCCGGCAGGGTCGTTTTTTGGGGGGGGGGGGCAGGGGGGGGGGTTTCCCCCCCCCCAAGGGCCCCAAAAATTTTTTTTTATTTATTTTTTTTTACTAATTTTTTACCTGTGTTTTATCCGGTTATAGATTTAAATTTTCCCTAGAAAATTTTTTTTTTTTTTTTTTTTTTTTTCCCCTTCGTCGGGGGAAATTTTAAAAAAAAGTGATATTGGTATCCCTGGGAGGGGGGTTTTTTGGGGGTGGGGGGAGGGGGGTTTTGCCCCCCCCCCCAGGGCCAAATTTTTTTTTATTTTTACTTAAAACCCGTGTATATCCCCCTATAGATTAAAATTTCCTAGAGTAAATATTTTTATTTTTTTTACCCTTTTTCCCCTTCGCTCGGGACATTTAAAAATTTTTGGGGTTTTAAAAAATATAATTTTTTTATTTCGTGTTAAACCCCACCCGCTTGACAAAGGGGTGGCAAACCCAGGGGGGCAGGATGCCACTAACGCCGCCGTTAAATGGCCCTCCCTTTCCCCAAAACGTCTCCTAAGGGCCTTTAATTTCTTGGGCAACGAGGAATGTGATGCGGGGATGAATTTTGGGGGAAACTCTGCCCCTGGTGCCCCAAAAATTCTCAGGCACGGGGTAATTTTGCCCAAATCCCCGTCTTCACGGGCACTGCTTGTGGTTGGGCAGGGCCCTTTTCCAGGACTGGGTAAAAAAAGGTGCCTAGGGGAACCCCCATGGCCGTCCGATGGTAGAAAAAAATCCTGTCCAGGTTTCTCTTAGGAAAACCCAATATATCTGCCGGGCCGACATCCCCCAACTCCTTGAACTACTGCGTGCTCCCGGTAAAATGCTCTGCGATTTTGACAGTCTGGTGCTGTTGCCCGAAAAACAAAAAAATGTTTCCCTCCCTTTCCGTATTATGGGTTTTTAATAAATAATTGGAATAATAATGAAAATAAATAACAGCCCTTATTTATTGGCCCCTTCAAAGCAAAACTTCCCATTTGTCCCTTTTACAGAGAAAATTGGGTTTTTAAAATTTTTAAAAGATTTTTTATTTTCTTCCTCCCTGTGATCTAGGGTTTTTTTTCTGGCCTTGTCTTGTTAAAACCCCGTTACTTGGTGTCACTAGATCCACAGACCACAGGGGGCTTCGAAATTTCCTTTAAATTGGGTAAATTTTGTTTTTTTGATACTCCCCAGAAAAAAAAGGTAATTATGGCGATAAAAAGGTCTATTTAGGTTTTAAGGAAAGGGCCCCAGCCCAAAAACCCCTATTCGGAAAAAAAGATGAAGCTTCATTTTGTTTTTAGTTTTAAAAAAATACCCAAAATTTCCCAATCAACTCCCAGGGGGTCGTTGGGGTTTTGTCTTTTCCGAGTTTAAAATACTTTTTTTTTAACAAGTGTTTTTAAAAAATATGTTATAACACATGCTATATGTGTATAATACAAATACCTATATATGTGGGGTACATACATTCCCCCAAATATGTATTTATATATGGATTATATTAACAAATTTTTGTATATTTGTGCATAATATACACATAATATGTATAAAATATACCATATATTGTATATTTTATTTTTATATATATATATATATATATATAAGTAATAAATGGTATATTTCTGTATATATACATTATAAAAAAACCAAAGCACACGCACACACACACACACAAAAAAAAAAAAAAAAAAAAAAAAAAAAAAAAAAAATAACCCAAAAAGGGGGGTTTTTTAAAATATATAAAAATAATTAATTATTTACCCCCAACCCCCCCAAACCCAATTACATAATATTTAAAAAAGTTTTAAACCCCCAAAAAAAAAAAAAATTTTTAAAAAAAAAAAAAAAAAAAAAAAAAACAACCCCAAAAAATTTTTTTAAAATTTTTATTATTATTTTATATAAAATATATATATATAAAATTTTTATATATGATAAAATTATATATAAATTATATTATAAAATATATATAAATATATATATATATATAATATAATATATTATTTTATATATTTGATATATAAATAAATATAATAAAAATATTTTTATTTTTATTATATATATAAATATAATAATAAAAAAAACAAAAAAAAAAAAAAAAAAAAAAAAAAAAAAAAACAAAAAATAATAATACAAATAATAAACAAATAAAAATAATTTTAAAACAAAAAATTAAAAAAAAAGAACAAAGATAAAATATAAAAAAAAAAAAATAAAAAAAAAATAAAATTTTAAAACATTTTCCCATAAAAAATAAAAAAAATAAAAACAAATTAAAAAAATAAACCAAATGACAACAAAATGCAAACCAAAAAAAAAACATCAAAAATACAAAATGGGCCCCAAAAACAAACACAAAAAAAAAACCAAAAAAAAACAAACAAACAAACAAACAAACATAAAAAACAATAAAAAATTAAAAAAAATAAAACAAACCCCACACACACACATACACAAAACAACCCCACACAAAAACAAAAAACCCCCACCCCAAAACCCCCACACACCCCCACACCACACACACACACACCCCAAAACACAAAAAACACAACAACCCCACAACACACAAAAAACCCCACACACCAACACAAAACACACATCACCCCCACCCCAACCCCACACAAAACACCAAACACACACACACAACACACAACACAAAAACAACACCCCCACCCCCCCACACACCCCCACACAACCCCTAAAAATAAAAGTAATATATAAATAAATTTTATAAAATATAATTTTAAAAATATATTATAAATTTTATATATTTTTATAAAATATATTAAAATATTATATTACCTAAATTTAAAATAAAATATTAAAATTATTATACATCCCTTTTTATTTGAATACTATGTTTTTTAAAAAAACCTCGGAATACACAGTTTGCTTTCGAACAATATTTTTTTTTAAAAAAGCTTGGAAAAAATTTTTTCCCCCTCTTCCGTCAAAAAACCAAAAGCCTGAGAAATGGGAAGACAACCCCAAAAACCTTCCTGGCAAAATGCGTCTCTTCCCTCCCTCCCGGTGTGGAAAAACAAAACACGCTTTTTTTTTTTTTTTTAAAAAGCCACACCCCACTGGACGGAAGAGCCCGGGGGAAAGGGGAAAGGGGGCGGTGGCTTACCTAACCCGGGGGGTGCGGAGGTTACGTAGCCCCCAGGGAGGTGGCGGGGGCCCTGGCCCCCTTCTGCTACGGGGTCCCAAACCCTTTTTTAGTGCACCGCGCCCTCCTCTAGCGTGTTTTGTGTGGCCCCCGGTGATCGCTGGGGGAGAGACCGAGGATTTCATTGTGGTGGATTTATCAGGCATTTTTTGCTCATGTGGTATTTCAGCCCCTGAGTTTCTTTCAGGGGAGTGTTTTTTTTTTGCGAGGGAAAGACGGGTTTTCACGGGATGTAAAGGGGGGCAATGCTGTTTTGCTAGTTTCTTTTTCGGTTGGTCTATTTTTTCCGTGGGGGAATTTTTGATTTTAAATGGACAAAAAAAACTGATTTTAAAGAAGCGAAAAAAACAATTTTTCAGCCCAACCCAACCCAAAACAAAAGGAAATCAAAAAAAAAAGGAAAAAGTGAAAATTGTACCCGGGGGGTGCGTTTATGTAAATTTATAAGTAGAATGTATATCCGGGGCATATATAAGATAAGAAAAACATGCCATAAATTTTTTAGGATAAGTAATTTTTAAATTTTTTTTGTCGTAGCGTAGCGATTTTTAACAAGGGCGTTGTGTCAATATTTTTATGAGGTTTTGTTAAATTTTTTCCCGCAGGAAACGGGGGGAAATACACTCCACTTTCCCCTTTTCCTGTACACATGAGGGGTTTTTCAGAAATGCACCATCATTATTTTCACGCCAGTTCTTAAACTCTAATTGAAAAAAAAAAGTTCATTAGATTAATTTTTTCCCCATCTTCCCCCCGACCCCCAACCCCCTTTTCCTTTCCCCTCCCCCCTCCCCTTGCTCCCGCACGAGTTACTGACGCTGAAGAAGGCCAGGAACCCTGAAGCAGCAGCGGAAAGAGAGGCAAAATGAAAACGTTTCGCCGCGATCCCCTCGTCGGGGAAATTTTTCACTACCTGCTACCCGAAGGGACGAAAGGCAGGCTTCGCAAGGGTCGGGTTAGGAGGAAGTTGAAAGACGAGGGGGGGGATCGCTAACCTTTTCATAATGTAGTTTTAGGGGTAGAAAAAAAAACAGGCTTGAATAAAGTAAAAATATATGGGGGTGTATGGGTCAAAAAAAACTTTTTAGTATTTTGTAGAGCCCAAGGGAAAGATGTTTCTTTATAGCTTGGAAAAGGGGGCGCTAAAATGTGGCCCTTTTTTAAAATACTCGTATTTGGCTTGGGGTTTAAAAACGAAGTTCAATGACTGTTAATAATTTTATTAAGTACTTTTTTGTGAAAAAAGCCAAAAAAAACCACACTTTTTTCAGTAGGCACTCATCTTTGCCTTAGCTAAGTGAAAAGCATACTGATTTAAAGGGCCCTGCAAAGGGAAATTGGTTTTTTGCAACCGTAAAAGGGATATTGTTGGGCGGGAAATTTAATAAAAAGGGCATGGAAATCACGTAGACAGAGGGGCCCGTCATTTTTCCTCGCCTAACCTTGATAAAATACCACGTGAAGCAGACATCACGTGCGGCGACCGTGGGTTTCCCTCCCCCCCTTCCAGCCCTTCACCCTTCTCCCCCGTACCTTTTCCCCCTAATCTCTACCCCCCCCCCTTCCCCCCTCTACCTAACCCCCCCTCCCTCCCCTTTTTCCCTCTTCCCTCCTCTCAAAAAACGGCCATCACCCCCTTTTCCCTCCCCCTACCATCTCGTTCAGTAAAAAGGTACAGCGCAGTTTTTTTCGGCGAGGCGGCAAGGTTTTTGTTTTTATTTTCCCGTTAGCAAAACGACTGCAGTGGAAAAAAAAATCGTATGTTATTTTAGGTGTTATAACGAATTAATAAGATAGAAGGTAAGTCCTAGTTTTAGTGAGTCGCCTTCCGAAAAATATCCGCCACTGTGGTCCAGAGTGTGGTTTTGCCATTAGATACAAAGCAGAATTATAGCATTCTGCACATAGCTTATGACATCGGCGAATTCCTCACTAACGGGTTGGACAATATGTCACGAATATTGCTTGATATGCATAACAAATGTGGAATAAAAAGTATGCAATTTACGTTTATGTAACATACGTCCTGTAAATACATATACAAACATATACATAGTTACACAGTTATAATATATATACATATACACTTATATACACATGTGTACATATGTATATATACATGTATATACATAATTATGTATGTATATGTATAATATATTTGTGTGTATATATATATGTATGTATAGATTTGTGTATACATGTATATATGTGTGTGTATATATACATATATATGTATGTGCGTGTATGTATATGTATATGTATATATATACATATATATATATAGATAGATAGATAGATAGATAGATAGATAGATAGATAGATGTGTATCTATTTGTATATGTTTGTAAATTTATATGCATATTATGTTTAAATATGTGTGTATATCTATGTATATATATATATGTGTATATCTATGCATATATCTATGCATATATCTATGTATATATCTATGTATATATCTATGTATATATATGTATATATATGTATATATATGCATAGATATACACATATATATATATACATAGATATACACACATATTTAAACATAATATGCATATAAATTTACAAACATATACAAATAGATACACATATATCTATCTATCTCTATCTATCTATCTATCTATCTTATATATATATGTATATATATACATATACATATACATACACGCACATACATATATATGTATATATACACACACATATATACATGTATACACAAATCTATACATACATATATATATACACACAAATATATTATACATATACATACATAATTATGTATATACATTGTCATTATATATAATTGTACACATGTGTATATAAGTGTATATGTATATATATTATAACTGTGTAACTATGTATATGTTTGTATATGTATTTACAGGACGTATGTTACATAAACGTAAATTGCATACTTTTTATTCCACATTTGTTATGGCATATCAAGCAATATTCGTGACATAATTAGGTCCAACCCGTTAGTGAGGAATTCGCCGATGTCATAAGCTATTGTGCAGAATGCTATAATTCTGCTTTTGTATCTAATGGCAAAACCACACTCTGGACCCACAGTGGTCGGATATTTTTCGGAAGGCGACTCACTAAAACCTAGGACTTCACCCGTTTTCTATTCTTATTTAATTTCCGTTATCAACACACTAAAATAACATACGATTTTTTTTTCCACTGCAGTACGTTTTGCATAACAGGCAAATAATAACGAAACCTTGTCGCCTCGCCGAAAACACTGCGCTGTACGCTATGACTGAAACGAGAGTGAGTCACAAGGACGGAAAGGAGGGTGAGTGGCCGCTTTTGAGGAGGAGGGAAGGAAGGGAGGACGGGAGGGGAGGGGAGGTAGGTAGACGGGGGAAGGGGGAGGGGGGTGAGAGATTATGAGGGAGAGAGGTACGGGGGGAGAGAGGGGTGGAAGGCTGGAAGGGTGGGAGGGAGACCCAGCGGTCGCCGCACGTGATGTCTGCTTCACGTGTGTAGTTATCAAGGTTAGGCGAGGAAGAATGACTGGCTTCTCTGTCTCACGTGATTTCCATGTCTTGTTATTCAGATTCTGCCCAACAATATACGTTTACGGTTGCAAAAAACACAACTTCTTTGCATGGCCTAAATCAGTATGCTTTTCACTTAGCTAAGGCGAAAGATGAGTGCCGTGACTGAAAGAAGTGTGGTAGCTTTGGCGTTTCACGAAAAAAGTACTTAATATACATTACTTAACAGTCATTGAACAATCGATTTACACCCCAAGCCAAATACGAGTATGTTTAAAAGGCCACATGTTAGCGCACCCTTCAAGCTATCAAGTACATCATTCCTTGGCTCTACAAAATACTAAGAAGTGTTCTTGACCCATACATCCATATACTTTACTTTATTCACAAGCACTGACTTTTTTCTACTCATAAAACGTATCATTATGTAAAGGTTTAGCAGATCCTCCTCCTCGTCTTTCAACTTCCTCCTAACCACGAGCTTGCGTAAGCCTGCCATTCGTGCTTCAGGTAGCAGGTAGTGAAGAATATCAAGACGAGTGACGCGGCGTAAACGCTTCATCTTGCCTGCTCTTTCCGCTGACTGCTTCACGTGTCACTAGCCTTCTTCAGCGTCAGTAACTCGTGCGGGAGCAATGGGAGAGGGGAGAGGAAGGAGAGGGGGTTGGGGGACGGCGGGAAGATGCGGAACAATTAATGCTAATGAACGTTGTTTTTTCAATTAGAGATAAGAATCTGGCGTGACAATAATGATGGTGCATTTCTGACAAACCTCAGTGTGTACAGCGATAATGGTAAAGTGGCAGTGTAGTTCCACCGTTTCCTGCTGAGAAAATAACGAAACTCATAATAATAGTGACACGAACGCACTTGTTACAAATCGCTACTGCTACGACAAAAGCAATAATTTACAAGAATTACTTATCCGTAAACGTAAGTTATGGCATGTTTCTCTTATCTTATATATGTCCGGATATACATTCGTACTTATGAATTACATAAACAAGCAGCCCGGGTACGAAAGTTCACTGTTCACTATTTTCTTTTGATTTCCTGTTGCTTCGGTGCGTTGGCTGACAACTGTTTATTTCGCTTCTTTCATCAGTTTCTTGTCACAGTTTAAAATCAATATTCCACCACGGAAACATAGACCAACCGAAAACAAGCACTAGCGAAACAGCATTGCCTGCCTTATCATACTCTCGTGCAAACCGTCGTTACCTCGCTAAAAAAAAACACTGCCCTGCACGCAACTCAGTGCTGCAATACCACATGAGCAAGAAATGCCTGATGAATCACACCACAATGAAATCCTCGGTCTCTCCACCAGCGATCACAGGGGCCACACACACACGCTAGAGGAGGGCGCGGTGCACTGAGGTTTGGACGCGTAGCAGAAGGGGGCCACGGCGCCGCCACCTCCGCTCGGCTACGTAACCTCCGCACGCCCGGGTTAGGTAAGCTCAGCCGCCGCCATTCCCTTCCCCCGGCTCTTCCGTAACAGATGCGGTGTGCGGAATAGCGTGTCTGCTTTCCACACCGGGAAGAGAGGGAAGAGACGCAGTGCCAGGAAGGTCTTTGGGGTTGTGCTTGCATTTCTCAGGCTTTTGGTTATATGACGGAAGAGCGGGAAAGATTTTTCAAGCATATTTGCAAATATTGTTCAGAAAGCAAAACTGTGTAGTTCCGAGTGTTTATTTAAATAAACATAGTATTAAACTATAATAAGATGTATATTTATATTCATGTTCACAGGTATATACATATATGAATATATATATATATATATATATATATATATATATATATATATATATATATATATATATATATATATATATATATTATTATTATATATATTATATATATTGTGTGTGTGGTGTGTGTGTGTGGGTGTGTGTGTGTGTGTGTGTGTGTGTGTGTGTGTGTGTGTGTGTGTGTGTGTGTGTGTGTGGTGTGTGTGTGTGTGTTGTGTGTTGTGTGTGTGGTGTGTGTGTGTGTGTGTGTGTGTGTGTGTGTGTGTGTGTGTGTGTGTGTTTGTGTGTATGTGTGTGTATGTTGTGTGTATTATGTGTGTATTATATGTGTTATTAGTGTGTGTTGTTATTGTGTATTTTATGATGTTTATATTGTAGGTATGTTGATTATTATGTAATTATGTATGTGATGTATGTAATTTATTGTGTATTATTATGTTTGATGTTATGTTAGTTTGATAGTTATAGTGTTATAGTTTAGTATTGTATGTGTATTGTATAGTGTTGTAGTATGATTGTATGATATATATTATATATATATATATATATTATATATATAATATATATTATATATATAATATTTATATATTATATATATATGATATATATAATATAATATATATATATATATTATATATATATATATATATGATATAATATATAGATAGTAATGATAATACATTATATTATATTATGACTTTATATATGTTATATATATATATTGTATATGTTATTATATATATATGTGTATAGTGTATATATATATATTAATATATAGTGATAGATTATAATATGTATGTATGTCGTTGCGTAGTGTGGTGGTGATGTAGTATATGCTCTCACACACATACAACATCACACACACATATAGATGTATTATTGTTATTATATGTTATACATATATATTATATATTATATATATATATTATTTAGTTATTTATTTATGTGTGTGTGTGTGTGTGCGTGTGCGTATGTTTGTTTATATATGTATATATACATAGAAATATACACATATATTACTTATATATATATATATATATATATATATATATATATATATACATATATATGTATATATGCATACATATGTATGTGTATATATATGCACATAATATACATAAATATGTTAATATATATACATATATAAATACATATGTTTGGATGTATGTACACACATATATATGTATGTGTATATATACACATATATGCATGTGTATATAAGCATATATGTATATGTACACTTGTTAAAAAAAAAGTATCTTTACTCGGAGAGGACGAAACCGAAACGATCCCTAGGAGTTGATTCGGAAATGTTGATACTTGTTTCAAAACTCGGAACAGATGAAGCTTCATGGCGTGTTCGAATAGTGTTTCGGCTAGGGCCTCGTATCAGACCTCATAGACCATTTCTATCGCCATAATTACGCTTTATTCTGAGGGAGTATCAAGAAACGAAATATCAAGATTAGGTATTTCGAAGCCGACTGTGTGTCTGTGGATCTAGTGACATCAAGTAACTGGGTTTAACAGAGACAAGGCCAGAAGTAAAAACCCTAGATGCACAGGGAGGAAGATAAATATCATTTAAAACTATAAATCAATGTGCTCTGTGAAAGACAAATAGGAAGCTTGCATTGAAGTGCATGAAAGTAATGGGCTAGTTATTTATTTTCATTATTATTCCTATTATTTATTAACAATCCATAACTACTGCAAGGGATGCAACACTTTTTGTTCTTCTGGCAACAGCACACAGACTGTCAGAAATCGCAGAGCAGTTTACCTGGATGCACAGCAGTAGTGTCAAGGAGCTGAGGGATGTCGGGCCCGGCAGATATATGGGTATGCCTACGTAGAAATCCTGGACAGGATGTTTCTACCATCGTGACGGCCATGGTGTTCCCCTAGGCGGAGCCATTTTACCCAGTCCTGGATAATGGCCCTGTCAACACAAGCAGTGTCGTGAAGACGTGATTTCGGCAACACGCCAATATTACACCGTGCACTGAGAATATTTGGGCAGCCATGGGCAGAGATTTCCCCTAAGATCATACCCGCATCATCATATCCTCGTTGCCCAAGCAATTACGGCATAGGAGAGCGCTTTGGAGACGGACGCCAGTTAACGGCGGCGTTAGTGGCATCCATGCCACATAGGCTTGCCAGCGTTCGTCAAGCTGGTAGCGGTAACACGAAATAATAATAATATACATTTTAAAACTCCAAAAAATTTTTCAAATGTAGCCGAGCGAAGTGGAAAAGAGTAAATAAAATAAAAATATTTACTCTACGGAAAAGTTAATCTATAACCAGATATACACAGGTATAATTAGTAAAAAAGATAAAAATAAAATTGTGGCCCTGGGGGGGGGGGGCAATAACCCCCCTGCCCCCCACCCCCAAATAACGCCCCTGCCAGGGATACCAATATCACGTTTTTTAAATGTAGCCGAGCGAAGTGGAAAAAAAAAAAAAAAAAAAAAAAAAAAAAAAAAAAAAATTTACTCTACGGAAAAGTTAATCTATAACCGGATATACACAGGTATAATTAGTAAAAAAATAAATAAATAAAAAATTGTGGCCCTGGGGGGGGGGGCAACAACCCCCTGCCCCCCACCCCCAAATAACGACCCTGCCAGGGATACCAATATCACGTCGAGCTCAGAGCACTTTTTCCAACTGTTTTCGTCGTCGTATCATATTGTTACGTCAGAAAGAGTAAAGATACTTTTTTAGCGACTGTACATGTATGTATATAACTGTGTATATATACACATATATGTATATATAAATGCATATATGTATGTATACAAATATATCTATATATATACTATATATTATATATACACAATATATTATATATATATATAATATATATATCAATACACAATATATCTATCTATCTATCTATCTATATTTTTATATATATATAATGTGTGCATATGTACAAATGTACATAAATATAAATTAAATATATGTATACAAATGTATATATGTATACATGTATGTATATGCTGAATATATACATAAATACATATACATATTATATATATGTATATATATATGTGTATATATATATATATATATATATATATATATATATATATATAAATATGTGTGTGTGTGTGTGTGTGTGTGTGTGTGTGTGTGTGTGTATGTACGTATATGTACACATGGTTAAAAAAAAAAATGCATGGGGGGTCCGATGCCTACCGTAAATATTAAGCAACGCTGATGATGGGTGTGTGTGTATGGGGGGGGTGGCCTGTCTGGCTTTGGCTTATTCGCAAGATTCGAACTACTCAGCGATTGTTTAATAACCCCGATCTTAAAACATGCCACACACTTTCAAGAACTTAACGTGCTGAGGGATACAGTGTTATCGATATTGTCCCCGTCAGCCTCGTATCCACCGTCCTTTGGAAGCTTTACACTTAGGGTCTTTATTGTAGCATTCTAAAACCCCTAACACTTTGATAAAAGATTTGGTGCTGGGTCGTGGTCCCTACAAAACACGGGATCATCGAGGCTTGTTCTGATATACAAAGTTTTGAAAAATTAAGAAGTTATTAATCTTTATTTCATATAGGAAAATAAACAGGAAACTCCTTAAGTACTTAATATGCCGGCATGTTTTTACTGAAAGCAAAACATTAAGGAAGCTTCATGTGGAAGAAGTACCGGACTACTGTGCAAATTGCACTGTTGAGACACCCCACTATTCGCCTGATAATGTTGTGGAAACATTCAAATGCTTAAGTTCAGCCAAATATTTTTTCTCTCTCTTTCGCTTGCTGTAGTCACTGTTCTTCATAAGGAAAATAGAAGTATTGTTTGAAATTTTACATGAGGGATCTCTATTTACACAGCGTCCGAATCTATATATACAACCGGATAATTCTGGTGATCACATGGATTTACTGGTGTAGTCCCAGCAGTATATCAATAAACCAAGACACACAATCTTTCCTTTGATATGTTTGATTAAGTAGTTACCTCATAGTGGTACAGAATAATGTTAAGATATTCAACCCACCGAATCAATACCACATCATATTTCTCGCATACGTTTGAAATTCTTAACATACGATTTCAAAATATTTATTTCATGCTTTACCCATATAGAGTGAATATGTATTTAATATACATAAACATTTTATAACATCTTTATATATGATTTCCTTATCGAGAGACAAACTATATGATTCGTGATTAATGAAAACATGATTCCCTAACTGAGACGTTCGCGAAATGTATAGCAAAGTATCGCGCTATGATTGGCTGACCAGGGTGTATCAAACTAACGGCATAAAAAACGAACGCTTCACCAGGTTCCAAGAAAGTGCACGTAAAGAGCTAGCATGTTTGGAGATACAGAAAACGGGTGTAAGAATCATTGTGGATACCCCCAGGAGGACAAAGGTTCACAACTGGGGCTAAACCTCTTCCCTTGGATTCGCCAACTGATCTACTGGAGACACAGGTCTTTGCCAAGGCCATCCATTGGATACGCATCTTAATCCAAAAGTACTAAGGCGTCTTAAGCTAAACTACGATTATTTATTTACTTATTTACTTTTTGTAAACGTTTCACTACTGCCCCATATTGCCAAGATGTTGATATGCTTTCAAAACATCAATTCCCACCCTGACTATGTTGCACCCTCGCTGTGGGCTCATTCCCGGATCGAGTTTTCACCATGAGCTTGACAGGGAAAAAGAGTAAGCACACCCTGCCATCACCCTTCCAAGTAGTATAACATATTTTTACGATCCCACAACCCGTACAGCTGGCGCCATCTTAAGAGAGCGGTCACACTAGTCTGTAGTATAATTACTGCAAAGCTTATTTGATCGAAACAGTCATAATTACATCATATTAGTTATAATAGAAATAAGGAATTAATATGACAACTAACAATGATCCCTCATTTAAATTTGAAAAATTATCTAGACCAACGTTCATTTAGTCAACAAGTATAAAAACATCCACTCCAACATGCAGAAGACACAGAACTCTTTCCGGAAATTATTCACGCCCTGATGGACAATGTGAGAGAAAGAGACCATTTATGAAATGCCTGCCATCACGGTAGCAGAAAGTCAATCGCATCAAGAATGGGTGAAATCTGCAAGAAACCTTAATTTGCACGGGGTATAATTATACGGCTGGTATTTTACGCAGTATCAGGTATAGTATTTGCTTTCTCCCAATTTTCGCTTTTATT
>NC_051395.1:42134673-42137173 GCF_015228065.2 Penaeus monodon | reverse complement strand
GTGTGTGTGTGTGTGTGTGTGTGTGTGTGTGTGTGTGTGTGTGCGTGCCTGATAACAAAAGTATTGGCTACTGTTATTCACACACGTAGTAAAAGTTTCAACTAACAGAATCATGAATGAAACGGGTTTCCTTGCGTGCGGCATGAGCATCCATCCTGTGACATCACAAATCCATTCTTATCTAACTTTGCCTTGTGGGCCCTTCATTCTTTTTTGATCCATCGATCTATCTACACACCAGCGTATTTATTAAGTACAGTATGCATGCGTACATATACTGTATATGTATGTCTGTATTTATATGTATGCGTATGTGTATGTATATATACATATATATACATATATATGCACATATATACATAAATATGCATATATGCATATATATATATATATATATATATATATATATATATATATATATAATATATATATATATATATATAGGCCGCGGTGGCCGAGTGGTTAGAGCATCGGACTCAAGACTGTCACGACGGCAATCTGAGTTCGAGGGTTCGAGTCACTGGCCGGCGCGTTGTTCCCTTGGGCAAGGAACTTCGCCTCGATTGCCTGCCTAGCCGCTGGGTGGGCAAGCCAGCCCAAGTCAGTGCCGGTCCCCAGAACCGGGTAAATAGAGATGGTGACTCGATAAAAACACCGGGCGGAAGGCAACGGCAAACCACCGCTCTAAATTGCAAAGAAAATCATGGAAATCCATGATCGCCAACGTCCTTGTAGGACGTGTGTGTGTTTTCCTGCAATTCCCTTCCTTTTTCTACTTGCTATATATATAAATATATATATATACACATTATATATATATATATATATATATATATATATATATATATATATATATATAATGTGTGCGTGTGTTGTGGGGGTGTGGTGTGGTGTGTGTTGTGTGTGTGTGTGTTTGTGTGGTGTGTGTGTGTGTGGTGTGTGTGTGTAAGAATATATATACATATATATGCATGCATATATTATATATATATATTTTTATATATTATATATATATATATATGTATATATTATTATGTATGGTAATATATATATTTATGTGTGATTATATATATATATATATATTTTATATATATGATGTGATATATGTATGTAGTGTGATGTTGTGTGTATGTGTATGTGTATGTAGTAGTTATTATATGTTGTGTGTGTATGTGTGTGATGTGTTGTGTGTATTGGTATGTAGTGTTGTACGGTGTGTGTGTGTGTGTGTGTGTATGTGTGTGTTGTGTGTGTATGTGTGTTTGTGTGTTTGTGTGTATGTGTGTTTGTGTGTATGTGTGTGTTTGTGTGTATGTGTGTGTTTGTGTGTATGTGTGTGTTTGTGTGTGTGTGTTGTGTGTGTGTGTGTTGTGTGTATGTGTGTATTTGTGCGTGTAAGAATATATATACATATATATGCATGCATTGATTATATATATATATATATATATATATATACATATATATATACATACATACATACACACATACATATATATATACATACATACATACATATATATATATATATATATATATATACACACACACACATATATATGTGTGTGTGTGTGTGTGTGTGTGTGTGTGTGTGTGTGTGTGTGTGTGTGTGTGTGTGTGTGTGTGTGTGTGTGTGTGTGTGTGTGTGTGTGTGTGTGTGTGTGTGTGTGTGTGTGTGTGTGTGTGTGTGTGTATGTGTGTGTGTGTGTATGTGTGTTGTGTGTGTGTGTGTGTGTGTTTGTGTGTATTTGTGCGTGTGTATGTGTATTTGTGCGTGTGCATGTGTATGGGTGCGTGTGTGCGCATGTGCGTGTGTAGGATGTCAATAGATAAGGTAAAAATATCGATAAATCCTCATACATTCTACCAGCTCACACGCCTCTCCAGGTAGAACGCCAAAATATATCGCGTGGCCAAAGCGCCGTGGATGTCATGTTTCTTGTTTTCCCGCGGTGGCTTAATTGTATTTTCTCCACGCAACTCTTCCCAAATTCAGTTGCTCAATCACTCATCCTGACATAAACTTATCAGTGACAGAGAGATAACTGCGAGTTCCTTTTATTTTCTGATGATTGTCTATTACGAAGTCATGGCCAATCCCACGTTACCACTGAACAGTCACGTTCGCTCGTTTATATTACTGGTTTCGGCTTTCGTTTTATAGGCTAAATTTTAACCTATAATTTTTGCATCGAGCATCTTGTAATCTGTTTACTTTCGTGTCAGAGAATTACAGCCTAGTTCGCGTCACTGTAACCACATCATAAAGCACCGTTGGCATCTAAAATGCATAGTGAAAGTTGAATCGTCATGTCACTTGTTGACTTTGATGGACTTCATGTCCCTCGCGTTATCAATGCAGGACGTGTCTACGTGAGAGGGTAGGTGGTGTCCTTAAGGGACCAGCTGCACCTCATATCTGCACACACCTATCAGCATGTTATTACCAACTAAACACAAACAAAGGAGGAAAAAACAACATAACAGGTTATCTGCATTC
>NC_051395.1:42129673-42132173 GCF_015228065.2 Penaeus monodon | reverse complement strand
TAGTCACACACACACACACACAATGAGTGTGTGTTTGTGTACTATTTTGTGTATGTGTGCCTATGTGTCTGTGCGCGCAAACATATTCCCTTACTGCATTCAATAGGGACGTACGAGAAAGGCGAACTGAATAGGGATACTTTTGTTTAGGAAATTTGTTTCCTTATCTCTTAAGCAGCCGGATCAAATTCTCTGTCACAAGCCTACATACAGCGCAGGAAGCTTTTAAGCATAATTTACTATCTCCATAAAGAATGCTGCTGACCCCATTGAGTCGCGATTCGCCCGTTCACTCAACTTGACCTAAGTGTGGGAACTGTTTACGCAACGTTCCTTGGTAAGCAGCGTTCCGACTCGTGAGTCATACAAAGTTAATACTCGGTATGACACGACTTAACTTTACCAGTGGCGCTGACACACTCTCATCATTCAACGTGGCCGGTAAAGATTTCATTGAAAGGTTATTAAAAGTTATTCTTAGTCGCGACATATCATCTGCATTTCACAGTCTTAAAGCTTTCCTCCTAAGTGTGCTACAGTAACTCCCTTCCCCCCCTATCCGTCCCCTCCTATCCCATATGGGTCAGCAGAAATCTTCAGTAACCTGTGGTACACTGGCCGATACCAGTATTTCAAACAATGTCATGCTATCCTTAGTGCCAAACATGCTCTTCAGTGCCATGTCTGGCGAGTCCTTCAAGCTGACGCCTTCCCTTGGAGTGCGGCACGTGGATGTAGGTCTAGTATGCTTACATCTGGCATTATGATGTCAGGTACCTGTCCCAGGTGGCACACCTGAGTAACATCACAAACGCTATCCGCTGTGGCGAATGGCTTCATGTCTGACATGAAAATAGATGAAAAGATGAAAAGCGACGAGGGGAAAGTAAAAAAGAAAAAGGAAAAAATATATAGGACGCTTAATGGACGAATGATGGAGAAAAAAGAGGTAAAACAATAAAAGAAGTAGAAAATAGAACAAAAACAACAAAGAATATAAAAGAAGAGAGACATGGGGAGATGAGAAAGAGAGCAGAGACTAATGAAAATGGAAAAGAGAAATGAAGTATTTCGCAAGGGCACCTACTCATAACCCCCCCCCCTCTCGCTCCTCACCACGAGCGATCAATAACATCACGTGACGTGAATGACGTCATCACATATTTTCTCCTCTTTACTTACATGTCCCCCCCCCCCCTCTCCTCCAAGGGCCGCTGGGAGATATTGCGAATTGAACATCTGAAATGTCGTGTGAAATGTGTTTTCCAATTGATTTGTTACTGGGTTAAATGTATCATAATGTCTGTAACTGCGTCCAGGTTTCTTCCATGTTGCCAGGAGGATAAGGCAGAGGGTATTCTAGTATATTACCTGTTTCTGATTTTTTCTTCAAAATACTTATTAAATACGTAACACTTAAATACTTCAATACACCTTTCCCTATAACATGGGTTTCAGAATTCTGCCGTTGGACGAAGAGTATAACGAGAACGTATAACGTATATACTTTTTATTTATTCCACATATTTTTATTTTTATTTTTATTGTTTAGATATGGGAGACTCTTGAATGATTGCTCTACCTTTCCCTAGATAACTTAATGAGTTTTACAAAAGCACCCATGTCTGACTGATATGAGAATTAAAGTAAACAAGTTTAGTTATTCGAAACACACACGCATGCCTACATACACAAACACACACCCACGCCCTCACACACACACACACGCCCCCCCCACACACGCACGCCCACACACACACTCACACACAAACACACACACACACACACACACACCACGCGCGCGCGCGCGCGCGCGCGACAGGAGCATAACAGAAGATGATAAAGGCAAAAGAGGACAAAGAAGATGGCTAAAGAGCATTCAAACACACACACAGATTATAATTCTCTCTCTCTCTCTCTCTCTCTCTCTCTCTCTCTCTCTCTCTCTCTCTCTCTCTCTCTCTCTCTCTTTCTCTCTCTCTCCCTCTCCACCAAGACATCAGGAGCTAAAGTTCGTGATGATCCCGCGAGAAAAGTTATTTATTAAAAAAAAGGAAGAAAAAACTTATTTGCAAAACACGAGATTAAATTAAGCTAAAATTGGTTATGGACACACGTGAATCCTCGAATCTAGGAAACATGCACTTGTTTTCCTTTGTAAGAGCCTGGACTCCCTACTCCCTGCTGATGTTTACAGCATTAATCAAGATAAAATTGCCACAGTTTGCTCCAAAATACTTGAAAGGGCCATTAAGGCGCTAACAACCATCACTGAGAGATCTCCCCTCCCCCCACTTGGCGTCCACTCGTTGCATAATCCGCCCCCCCCCCCTTTCGGAGCATCCTGGACACATGTCAAGGGCAAAACGCGTCAAGAGTGTGTCTGCAAAAAGAGAGAGAGAGAGAGAGAGAGAGAGAGAGAGAGAGAGAGAGAGAGAGAGAGAGAGAGAGAGAAAGAGAGAGAGAGAGAGAGAGAGAGAGACTCACATCTGTGTATGTA
>NC_051395.1:42089673-42092173 GCF_015228065.2 Penaeus monodon | reverse complement strand
TGTCTTGTATTAAGACCGGGAAATTCAGAACGTAAATAAAACGACGAATCTAATAAACAGGATAATGATAACATAATAAAGAAAATTATGATGATAACAACAATTAAGATAACAATAATGAAAAACTGATAATTATGGTAATAATAACAACAATGGTAATACTGATTATAATAATGTTGATTGTGATGATTATGGCAATGCTGCTTCTGATGATGAAGAACAACAGTAATGATAACGATAATATTGATAAGGATGATGATAAGGACAATGCTGATGGTGATGGTGATGATGATGATGATGATGGTGATTATGACAATGCTGATGATGGTTATAATAATGATGATGATGGTGATAATGATAATGCTGATGATGGTTATAATACTGATGATGATGATGATGGTGGGGTGATAAGGACAATGCTGCTGCTGCTGATGGTGATGATGGTGATAATTACAACGCTGCTGCTGATGATGATACTGATGATGATGATACTGGCAACGCTGCTGCTGCTGCTGATGGTGATAATGACAATGCTGATGATGATCATGGTGATAATGACAATGCTACTGCTGCCGCTGCTGCTGCTAGTGATACTGATGATGATGATAATGACAATGCTGCTGCTGATGGTGATGGTGATAATGAGAACGATGAAGATAACGCTAATATTGATAACATCAACAAAGATATGGTGATAGATATGATGATGATATTGATGATGATGATAATGACAATGGTGCTGCTGCTGCTGATACTGATGAGGATGGTGATATTGATAATGATAATAATGACAATGCTGATGATGGTGGTGATGATGATAATGAAAATGAAGATAACGATAATATTGATAACATCAACGAGAAAGATATAATTTACATAATAATGATGATAACAATGATAACAACAATAACAATAATGATAGTAAGATCCCACTCTCTACACCTCAACATTCAGAAACAACAGTGCAGATTACAAAACTATTAGGTAAAGGTAAAGTTGGTGTAGGTCGCTGAGTGTAAGCTAAACATCCCATGGTGTTACAAGAAGGTCAGTAAAATGCGGATACCCGCCGTGCATGACCTTTTTCTCGTAACATTTTTGCCCCATTCAACCTTGGGGTCTTTACTATACCTTTGCTTACTTCTTTCACTCTTTCTTCTCCGTTTTTTTTTTAATATGCTTCTTTACTCTTGTTTCGGGTGATAAAGAACAGGCTTTGTTCATTTAGGATGTCTTGAGACCTGTTATGCTTTAGGAACGGTCGGTTATAGTCCTTTAAATCGGCTTTCTTTGGATCCAAAACCCTTCACTGTATATTATAACTTAACGAAGGTGATGTTCATAAATGAAGACCAAAGGTGTATCTCATCTAATTGAAGTCGTGGCTTTTATTGATAATATAAATCTACTACGAGAGCATTAAAAACTCCAGTGTAATTATTCCATTATAACATAACACGCCATCAGTAATACCGTTATTATCAGTAGTTTATATTTTTCATGGTTCCTCCTGCCCTGAAGTCACGATTGTGTTATTGCAACTATCATTTTTTTGAGGTGCGATAAACCCGTTGCTTGTAATATACTTTGTCCTCATCAGAACATCAACATCTTTTTCACCATCACTATTTTCTTTCGAAAATCATCAGAGCTTCTCATTCTATTTAATTCCTCTCTCCTTCAGCCAAAAGCCTAGCGAGAGAAAGAGGAAGACGCCAATTAATTAATTAACGAAATTCTACCTATTTCTGATGCCTCAAAAACGCCCCAGTATCGGGATGCCGCAAGGAGCAAATTGGCTTAGCACGTCGCAAGATCAACCTCCGCCCACCCCTCCTGGAGACTGAGATTATAATGGAGTAATTTTCTTACACTAGTGATTTGATGGTGAATGCGCATGTGGCTGGAAATGATGGTGACTGAGCAGATGGTGGCGTTGATGGTGGTGTTGCTGACGTCAAAAGATTCTCAGAGAAGACAAAAATAGATGAAATGTTTTCCCCATTTTTTTTTTCTTTCTAAAAGGTTAAGATGTTTCAGAGATCGTGGTCCGCGCTTTGACTTTTTAACGTTCTTTTTCACAATAGTTCGATAGCTACATATATTCCTCCTTTAGATTTTACGAAGACATTATTGTTACTGCACACTGACAAAGTGACAAGTAATAGCAATTTGATTTAAGGAATGAAAAAAAGTTAAAGAAAAGAGAGAGAGAAAACACAAAACATATTCTATGTCAATGAACATACTGGAAAGACCCTTTGCCGTGTGTGCTCGTTTTGCCCCACGATAAGCGATAACGGTACAAGGACAGCTCCATGGGGAACGCTGCAACAAACAGGCCGTTCGTCTGGGTCTTTTCCTCGTTACCCGAAGAAGAAAAATGGCCAGCTGATTTCAGGGTTTTGTGCAGTTGTCTATCCGGCTTCGCCATGACTCGCCGACCGTTTTGAGATATGTGTTTTGTTTCATTTTTTTGCGCCGGATTCGATGTGTATTT
>NC_051395.1:42077173-42084673 GCF_015228065.2 Penaeus monodon | reverse complement strand
AAAGTGCAAGAAAGATATCACAAAAGGGGCTGATATGGCTAACTACTAACACACACACACACACACACACACACACACACACACACACACACACACACACACACACACACACACACACACACACACACACACACCACACACACACACACATATATATATATATTATATATATATATATATATATATATATATATATATAGTATATATATATATATATATATATATATATATATATATATATATATATATTATTTTTTTTTTTTTTTTTTTTTTTTTTTTTTTTTTTAAGAAAAAAGAAAAAAAGAATCCGACATGACTACAAAATCAAACTTCAGCACCAGTAAAAGTGAACCCAAACCCTAAGTAACACAGTCGTACGGAAATTAATCACTTTCATTCACTAAACCCACATGAAAATTAGACTAAACAAACACGCCACATGCAGTTCGACCCGAGCAGCGCGATAAAACGAAACACTCCTAAGAACAGTCAGTATACAGCAAGGCCGACACAGGGAGCGAAGGATACTGAAGGACGAACGTGCAATTGTCATTTCACGTTTCCTCCCCTGGAATGCAGGGTCGAAATCATCGCTCGTAGATAACTGTACAGTATTTTAATGATCATAGATATTGTTGAAATTGATGATAAGGATGAGTAGGAAATCGATGGCTTTTATTCCTTTCACCAAGAGACCAAGTGAGGAGAGATTGGAACAATGATAATCATTGTGAGTAAGTTTGGATATAATTTTTTTTATATAATTGGCTGAACATTTATTGTTAGAAAATGATAGCCAGTCTTTCATGATAATTGGCGTATATGTTACCTTAGCGAATGCGTTGTGCTGTTTTACCTCCATATATTGCTGGAAAATGATCGTAATTAAAATGTTATTATGGTAATCT
This sequence comes from Penaeus monodon, assembly GCF_015228065.2. Taxonomy (NCBI): domain Eukaryota; kingdom Metazoa; phylum Arthropoda; class Malacostraca; order Decapoda; family Penaeidae; genus Penaeus; species Penaeus monodon. Next base: position 42,083,765 of record NC_051395.1, on the reverse strand, counting down.
TAACGATATTAGACTTTAGAAAACTTTCCCGAAAAAAATGAACTGGTTAAACAACAAACATGTCTATTAGTGATATCCATTTGATTCATATACTTTCTCTTTTAACAAACTACAGTTTATACTAAGAAAAACTTTTTCAACATCTCTGAATTATGCAAAGAAGGAAACTTCCCACACTACTTTGCGCATCACCGGTGTAGTGTGTTAGCTGAAAGGTATCGGTGGAATGTACTAAGCTGCACGAGGTACTTGCGACATTCACTGATCTCGGCGTAACAGCTGTCGTTGGCGTAACAGGCCGTGACGTAACGCGCGCAGAGCGATTCGAGGGTTCTCGTCACACCGGAAGATTGACCTGCGTGACCCGACCTTTGAGACATGTTATAGAGATCACTCCGGTCTTCAGGTTTAGAAATACTGGGGGGAAATTATACTGGATGTGTAGTGTAATTATCAATGTAGAAACACAAACCGACGAAAGTTTCTTATGGTTTCTTTTGATATAAGAAACATTATTAGTCATATCCTCACTAAATAAGATTATGCAAAATCCCTTTGGAAGTTTGCAACGTATGATCATGCTTCTTTTCAATGTACACATAACTATACAATGTACTTGTTCTATTGTGTCTCAATATTCCTTTCTTGAACTTAAATCAAACAATCAGCTTTTTCCATGCCAGATAAATTACATTACATCCTTTACAATCGAACTTCTCACACACGCACCGTTGCATCTGCAATGATTGTGCTCCCGGAAGGCGGGATGTGCAAGCGGTCTGGTGTCCTCACCGCGATTTCGGCGGCGAAGGAAGAGAACCAGATCCAATTTCCGGATGTGAGGGAGTTCAGGGGAAGAGAGAGAGAGAGAGGAGAGAGAGAGAGAGAGAGAGAGAGAGAGAGAGAGAGAGAGAGAGAGAGAGAGAGAGAGAGAGAGAGAGAGAGAGAGAGAGGGGGGGGGAAAGGAGAGAGAGAGAGAGAGAGAGAGAGAGAGAGAGAGAGAGAGAGAGTGAGAGAGAGAGAGAGAGAGAGAGAGAGAGAGAGAGAGAGAGAGAGAGAGAGAGAGTGAGAGTGAGAAGGAGAGAGAAATAGAGAGAGAGAATAGAGAGAGAGAGAGAGAGAGGGTGGGGGGAGAAATGTATATACATATATAAAATATATTTATAATATATATATATATATATATATATATATATATATATTATAATATAATATATATATATATATATATATATATATATATAGATAGATAGATAGATAGATAGATAGATAGATAGATAGATAGATATAGATATAGATATAGATATAGAGATAGATAGAGATAGATAGAATAGATAGAAGAGGAGAAGAGAGAGAGAGGGGGGAAGGAAGAGAGGAGGGAGAAGAGAGAGAGAGAGAGAGAGGAGAGAGGAAAGGAGAGAGAGAGGAAAAGAGAGAAGAGAAGGGGAGAGAGAGAGAAAGAGAGAGAGAGAGAGGAGAGAGAGAGAGAGAGAGAGAGAGAGAGAGAGAGAGAGAGAGAGAGAGAGAGAGAGAGAGAGAGAGAGAGAGAGAGAGAGAGAGAGAGAGAGAGAGAGAGAGAGAGAGAGAGAGAGGAAGACAGAGAGAGAGAGTATTTGTTTCTTAGTCAAGATGACTAACAGACAAATATTTAAACAAATGAATGATTTCATTTTATGTCTGTGTACATACAAATATACTTTAGATTTTATTTTGCGCGCGTCATGCACACAGTATTACGCGTAATGCATGAAAACGTACATTTAACACACACACACACACACACACACACACACACACACACACACACACACACCACACACACACACACTCACACTCACACTCACACTCACACTCACACTCACACTCACACTCACTCTCACTCACTCACTCACTCACTGACTCACTCACTCACTCACACCACACTCACTCACTCACTCATTCACTCACTCACACATAACTTACACGCCACATATATTGTACTGCATTGGCAGTATGCTGTATAACAGTCTATTTCTATCACTTACAATACTCTCTTATTTCTTTTGTTTCAGGTAAGCCGCTGCGACGTGTTTCGGTCACTTAAAAGAACAAGGAATGTAGACAGAAAATTCCTATGTAAGTATAAGCATATTTATGAATATTTGTGCAGATGAATACGTGCGAGTCTATATATGCATACAGATTTGCATACATGGACTTCGGTGTGCGTGCATGTAAGTAGATTAGGATGTGTATCTATGAGTGTTTGGAACATGTGCGTCTGTGTGTACGTATTTAAGGAAGTGTTTCTGGTTCCACGACCTCGACGACGCCCACACCCGAAGGGGGAGGGAGGGGGAGGATGGGGGGACGAGGAATGTTTTGAGTTCTGGCGGCGATGACGATGCATTCATTAAGCTTCATATCCCCATAATCTCCCTTGTGCCACAGCGATGACGGATGGGAGGGCTCGCTTTGGGTTCTCTTCGAAAAGGAAGTTCTTTGGTATATTGCTCATCGCGATGTACCATGATGATATGTATACCCTTAATTTATTCAAGGTGTATAGGAAGCGTACCCAAAGTATTTAGATAATGCGCATTTGACGTGCTGGTTGACTTGCGATATGAAGCTACCTGTTATGAGCCCGCGTGCAGGGAGCGAGGTACCCACGCCGGGCGGCGATGCGACAGATCGGGCAGGTGCCTGGCAAGTCTTGTCGGCGAAGGGCACACGTGGGGCTTGCGACGAGGCGCTGACGCGACGCTGACGCTGTCTAGATGCTCGCCTGCGCACTCTCGCGCTTGGTACTCACTCTCTGACCTTACAGCCGCAAATATTGCTCAAGAAACCCCACGTCCGTGCAGTAAAGAAGAAGAAGGGGATTGCGTGGCTGCCGCTAGAGCGATTGAAAGAGGCAGATGCGAGGTAGCGGCTGTCGCTTATCCTGCTGGCCATGTTTGGAAGGAGGGGGGGAGGCGGGGCCAGCCTGAGGCTTAGGCATCGCGGCGTTTCCTAGGAGGCCCTGACTCACCTTTCTCATGAAACACGAGTGTGAGAATTTGAGGCAATGAGGGGAACTTTTGATGGCGTTCTGCGTGCGCTTTGGCGTCTCTTCAGTTACAGACACTCGAACACGAAAAACAACGAAATCTACCGCTGTTAAAAAAGCAAAACAAAATCAACCCTAATTTTTTCGACGTTTTGGTTCAAATAAGATTCTGTCGCTCTTCAGGTGGATGAACCAACAATTTTTTATTTACTGTGGTTTCGACGCATTGTCTTTGGTTCTCCAGCTATCGCTTTGAGTCTCGGCCGGTGCTCGAGAGTCCTTCGGCTTGCGGATGGATTTCGGATGACGCCAGGAATTCCTAAAGGTGTTTTTGGATGCAGCTGATGGCCCTTGTTGTCAGATGTTGGAGGAATTTCAGATTGTGAGAGATTACAGATTACAAAGTTACGCTCAGCCATTCACAGTGGGCGATATCAATGATGTTGGTTAATACGTATCTTTTGTCGGTTACCTTGATTTACCCGTTCGTTCCGCAGTAAATAATTGAAGTTATCGAGTTAAGAAAAAATATTCAATTTCTCTCTCTCTCTCTCTCTCTCTCTCTCTCTCTCTCTCTCTCTCTCTCTCTCTCTCTCTCTCTCTCTCTCTCTCTCTCTCTCCCTCTCTCTAATCCCAAACCTTCAGTCAGCAGAACGACGAGCGCAAACGGGCCCTAAGTAAACAAAGCGCGCGGGCAGCCGGTCGATCGTCAAAGATCCCCAATCCTTGAAGTCGTTTCGAGAATCTCTATATCACTTGCGAGATTCCACACTTCGAATGCACAGCCGAGAACTGGTCTCCTTCGCTTCAAAAGGACGAAATCACTTTACAGAAAATGAAGAGGAAATCTTGCAGGTATTTGGCTATCAAACATGCCACGAGAAACGCAAACGAACAGGTTTTTATTCTCTTTATGGTAATAGAATGAGAATATATTTGACGAAGAAATACTTTTTAGGTTGCCAAAAGTCTTTTTTAATGGTAGGGATAGCAATGTTACCACACCATCTTAAGATAATTACAATATGTTAATGCAAGTGAATCCAAAGGCACTATATTCTATCTGCAAGGCAATGACTGAGCATATAATTTATACATCTAATAAACTGATAGGTTAAGCACATAGCCCTTAATTTAGAGGTCTAATCGCTAGCATAAACTACTCAAGGAAGAGGAACAGTTTGCGAAAACTATGAGGACTCAAATGCCACGACCTTTTCCACAATACCTCGATGATCCTTTTATAACAAGAAGCTCTGTTTCTGTCCGTCTGCGTACCTGCCCGTCTACCTGAGTCTCTCTCTCTCTCTCTCTCTCTCTCTCTCTCTCTCTCTCTCTCTCTTAATTTGCTCGCTCTCGCTCTCGTTCTCTTATTTTTTTCTCTCTTTCTCTTTCTCTTTCTCTCTCTCTCCCTCCCTCTCCCTCTCCCTCTCCCTCTCCCTCTCCCTCTCCCTCTCCCTCTCCCTCGTCCCTCCCTCCCTCCCTCCTTCTCCCCCTCTCAATCTCCCTACCTCGTTCTCTCTCCAGAGGTCAGACACCCGGAAGATCAGAGGCCAGAGGCGGCAGATATTATCGGAAAGCGTAAGCCTGCCAACTCCTTCCACTCCCTCCCCCCCTCCTCTCGGCCTCTTGGATCAGGTAACTTCCTTCGGTTCTTGTTATCTCGCGCGTCGCCTCTCCTCCCCATCCATCAGTAAACCCAACGTCTGTCTCCTCGTCACACATCGCAGCGTCACACTCGGGCGCGTGTGGTTTACTCGACGTTTTCTCACTTTACTCTCAGTGACCCTTCCTTTTCCTCCTTCGCCGTCCTTTTGTCGGTTCAGTCTTGTTTTTTTTTGTGTTTGTTTTGGTGTTTTCCTTTGCCTCTTCTTTGCTTCTTTGTTTTTCTTTTTGTTTTTACTTTTGTCTTTTCGTTTCTTGCTTCAGTCATTGGATTTTCTCTCTGCCTTTCCTGGTAAAAAGGAACAAATCAGCTGAAATTTCGGAAGGAAAAGATCATTACTTAAAGGTCGTTGAATTTCCAAGTTTTGCACGATAGCGACTGATTCCCGCGAAAGAATCCAGCCTATACATACGCTAATCCTAATCAGTCACTCCATCAGTAAAATGCATCCTTGAAGTAAAACTAATCCCTCTCCATCCGGTATCCTAATCTTTTTCCCTTCCTCCACCTCCTTTATCCTTTACCCATCCCTGTCATCTGGTCCCTGCCAAGTTTCAGGTTCCCGAGTGCTGGAGGAATCTGGCTGCAAGAAGGACATCGGCACCATCTCTCTCCAACAGCCTCCATTGCCGGGGATGTCACTGACCTGCAGTGTGGGCGAGAGGGGAGGGGCACGAGGGGAGGGGGAGGGGGCACGAGGGGAGAGCGGAGGGGGAGGGGAGGTGGGTCGCCTGGAGGTCACTTATACCCTTGATTCTTTTCTTGAAGGTGGATGAGTGTTAGTGTGGGTGAGTGTGGATGTGAATGCAGGTTATGTGAGCCAGTTTGGATGGTTGAATCTGAATGTGGATGACTTTGTAAATGAATGACATGAGTATCATTATGTGTAATAACTAAGTTTGAATGAGCAAGGGTTAGTATTACTGTACATGGAAATGAGAGCGCGTACCTGTATCTAAAAGCAAATACCAAGCAAACGAATTTACTGCAGCAGCAGCGACCGGTATAGATTTACGAGAGGTTTAAGCACAACCATATCTCACAGCAAACCAGCGTTAAAGAATCAAGTTGCCGTCTCTCCTCACAAAGAAATCTAGAATCTGATGTCCGATCAACGTCACATAACTAACATGCACAGACATCAGAGTTGTCGTGCGCAAACAGAGGAATCATAAGAAGCGAGCATGTTGACGCTCATCTGTCCATGATGACTCTGCGTTTGTATGTTAGCCAGCGGTTATCCGGCCATGAAGACCTAGGAGCGATGTGTGTGTGCGTGTCCGTGTGTGCATAGGCGATTGTAAATGTACATGTAAGTGCATGTGAGTGTACGTGTGAGTGAATATGTATGTGTACGTGTATGTGTGTGTGTGTGCGTGTGCAGGATGAACAGCGACTCCCACACACGCGGACGCCCAAACCCGCTCTGGTCAAGCAATCCCACAAGAAAACATTCCGGTCCTGGGTGAAGTGAGGCCGGCCCGCGCCCGCGACCAATAACACTCTCCTGCCGGTCAGGATTCTCTTTGCTTGCCTCGGTCTCTCTCCCTCCCTTGTGGTCTTCTGCTTGGCTGTCTCCCTGATTATTCGTTTTGTAATCATCTTTCTGTATTCTCTCATTATTAGACTCGTTCCATACTCTCCCTTCTCTCTCTCTCTCTCTCTCTCTCTCTCTCTCTCTCTCTCTCTCTCTCTCTCTCTCTCTCTCTCACTCACTCACTCACTCACTCACTCCCTCACTCCACTCTCTCTTTCCCTCTAGTTGTCCGCCTGTCTATCTTTCCACATGTTTCTCTCTTTCACCCTCTATCTCTCTATCTGTTTGTCTGCCTATCTGTCCGTCTCTCTTCCTCTCTCACTCTTTTTCTGGCTGTCTCTGCCTCTGTCTCTGTGTC
>NC_051395.1:42062173-42069673 GCF_015228065.2 Penaeus monodon | reverse complement strand
ACACACACACACACACACACACACACAGGTGCTACAACCTTGTGTAAACCGGCGCCGCCCGCGGATGTTCGCCGCCCACACCTGCCCACGCGCGACTTTGCCAGATTCACAGCGCCCCACACAGCTCATGTCTCTCTCCTCAAGGGTGAATGTGAAAATCTGTTATTATTGACAAAAGGTGTACCGTGTTTTGTCTGCCGGGATTGGAGAGAAGTGATTTGTTTATTTATATGAAGCAGAATGATCTTTGGTTACCGTGTCTTCCCTCTCTTCTTCTATCTGTTTCTCTGTGTGTCTGTGTGTATGTGTATCTTTCTGTCTCTCTCTCTCTCTCTCTCTCTCTCTCCCGCCTCTCTCTCTATCTATCTCTCTCTATCTCTCTCTCTATCTCCCTCCCTCCCTCTCTCTTTCTCTCTCTCTCTCTAGATCTCGCTTCGCTCTCGTCTCTCTCGCTCTCTATCTTCTCTCTCATTCTCTCTCTCTCTCTCTTTCTGTCTGTTTTTCTGTCTATCTGTCTGTCTGTCTGTCTCTATCTCTGTCTCTGTCTCTATCTCTCTTTCTCTAGAGAGAAAGAGAGAGAGAGAGGAAGAGAGAGAGAGGAAGAGAGAGAGAGAGGAAAAAGAGAAAGGAAGAGAGAGAGGAAGAGAGACAGGAAGAGAGAGGAAGAGAGAGAGAGGGGGGGGAAAGAGAATGAGAAAGATAGAGAGAAAGAGAGGAAAGAGAGAGAAGGATGAGAGAGAGGAAGAGAGAAGAGGAGGAAGAGAGAAAGAGAGAGATGAGACGAAGAGAGAGACGATGAGAGAGAGAGGAGAGAGAGCGAGACGATGAGAGATGGAGGATGGGGGGAGAGAGAGAGAGAGAGAGAGAGAAAGGAAGAGGGAGGGAAGGAGGGAGATAGAGGGAAGGAGGGAGTAGAGAAGGAGAGAGAGAGAGAGAGAGAGAGAGAGAGAGAGAGAGAGAGTGGAAGAGAAAAAGAAACAGGAAGAGAGAGAGAGAGAGGGAGAGAGAGAGAGAGAGAGAGAGAGAGAGAGAGAGGGAGAGAGAGGGAGACGAGAGAGACCGTTGAAGGAGACGAGAGAAGGAGAGACGGGGCGAGAGAGAGAGAGAGAGAGAGAGAGAGAGAGAGAGAGAGAGAGAGAGAGAAGATAGATAGATAGATAGATAGATAGATAGAGAGAGAGAGAGAGAGAGGCTAAAGAAAATTCCCGTCGAGGCCTTTCGCGAACGAGTGACAGCGACGCGTGACTGAAAGGCCTTAAAACTATGTACTTCACAAAATCTCGACCGTAGACGACGATGAAACGTACCCCACAAAAAGCACGTCAGAAAGTAAAATCTTGCGTTTTTATCGTTCTTGTGGAAGCGTCTTGGTAACCCTGAAATATAAGGTCGCGAAACGGCTGTGCGAACGAGTGACGTCATAATGTGTGGGTGTTCGTCTTCGTTCCGTAAACACAGATGGCGGATTTACGTGGATCAGTACTGTGTTTACTTATCCGCGTGTGAGTGTTTACTTTTCCACTTCTATTCTCTCCGTTTGTGTGCGTCTTATGTGTGTCTGTGGATATTAGTGCATGGGATACTTAACTACTTATTTTCTTACGTATGTTCGTTTTATTTTATTTTTTATTATTAAAAAAAAAAAAAACATTTCTTTCTTATCTATGCAGGTGTCATCCACTTTTCCTCGAGCTTTCGTTGGTAATTTCTAAATTATTACCGTCTCTGGACATGACATTCTCACAGGAAGAGCCAGTAATGTGTATTACAGCTTGTGTTACATTTCTGTATTAAATTGCCTAACCAGTGTCTACACCCTCGCAAATGTGTATATGCACCCACACGCGCATACACTTACACGTACACCACGACGTGTGCACATCCCCTTCCATTGTCACCGGGCAGAGAGCGAGCAGCACACAGACCTTGGGAAGAGGGGGGGAAGGGGGGTGAGGGGGCATGCCAGGGACACCGAGCTTCCTCCAGCGAGGTCCTTCGTGTCCTGCTCCCATTCCTCTTCGCCGCCTTCTTCTCAACCGGCAATTACTTATTACGTATTGCGCCTATCATCAGCGAAGGGGCTGTCCTCTACGCTGAAGCTGTTTCGTTGATGATGACCATGAATGTCTGTTTAGTGAGGATCAGCAATATTGACATTATTATCATCACTATATTATCCTCGTCATCCTCGTCTTTTCTCTCACTTACCCTTTTTCTCTATATCGTCACCATTCTCATTATTATCATCTCCATCATCATCATCATCATCATCACCATCATCATCATCATCATCATCATCATTACCATCATCATCATCATCATCATCATCATCATCATCATCATCATCATCATCATCATCATCATCATCATCATCATTATCATCATCATCATCATCATCATCATCATCACCATCATCATCACTATTCTCATCACGAGCCCGTCCGTCCGCGCAGGATCGTCAGAGTATCACCATGGATGGAGCCAGGGAGCGGTTGAGACCTTGAATATTCTGGAAGCACGGGTTAGGGAGAAGGAGAGGAGGCGGGAGGGGTTAGATGGGGGGGGGAGGGGAGGTAAGTGGCGGAGAAAAGTGAAGATCCTGGAAGGAGGTGGAGGAAGGAGGAGGGGCGAGGGAGGAAGGTGTCGAGAGGGGGGAGGAGGGACGGAAGAGAGAACAGGGAGGGGGGGGGACCTGTCACTTTCTCTTGGCGCGTGGGTGTTGCGGGGAAGGGCAGGGAGTTCGGTTATTCGAATTTGATCAAATTATTAACGATAAATAAAGATAATGATAATAATAATTCTTCCATACGTACAAGAGGAGAGAGACAGGAGGCGATGAAAGGAGTAGATGGGTAATTATTTGGCAGCCAATAGGGGAAAAGGGCGAGGGAAGGGACATGCCAGGGACAAGGTCAGACCATTGTTCATTTGTCCTCAATTTTATTTTATTTTATTGTTATATTGGAAATCTATAGACGTACGAGTTCTAGTGGATTTTGTTCCACTTTGAGCCATATGTTGTACAGATAATTTCGATAATTATATCTCTTTTCTATAATCTGTTTCTTCCTATGTATCTACCTGGAGTTCTGTTCTCGTTCTCGTGCTTGTCCACCGTCTCAGAATATTTAAAGATTATCTCCATAGATTATCTGAATACTATCGTTCCGGCCCGTGACTGTTCATTTTTATACAGGATGGAAGAGATACAGGTTTTGCAAAACATAACGGATACGTCACGAGGCTCCGGCGTTGTCTCTCGTGTTTGCAGGTACTCTGTGTATGACGTTCGTTTTTTTTTTTTTAGCTTTCTTTCTCTGCCTCTGTTTTTGTCTGTTTGTTTGTTTTCTCTTTCTGTCTCTTGTTTTTTTTTATATTTCTTTCTCTGTCTCTGTTTTTAGTTCTGTCTGCCTGTCTGTTCTGTCTGTCTCTGTCTCTGTCTTTGTCACTATCAAACACACACAAACACACACACACACACACACACACACACACACAGATGTGCATGTATGTATGTGTACATATATATGTGTACATATATTTGCAAATATACGTATATATATATATATATATATATAAGATATGTATATATAGATAATATAGATATATATAATTATATATATAAATATACAGAACCACCACACATCTTCTTGCGTGTAACGGTAGGTCAGTCTGAGCCGCGCCGTGGTCACAGCATGATACTTATTGTAGTTTCATGCGTGTTGTGCTGCTCCTTGGAACGTGGTACGTGGTAGGGGTCCCCAGTCCTTTCCACGGAGAGTGCCGGTGGTCCTTTTTAGATAATCATTCTCTCTATTATCGGGTCTTGGGGACCAGCACTTGACTTGGGCTGGCTTGGCCACCCAGTGGCTAGGTAGGCAATCAAGGTGAAGGTTCTTTGCCAGGGGAACAAACGCGGCGGTCGGTGACTCGAACCCTCGAATTAAGACTGCCGTCGTGACAGTCTTGCAGTCCGGACGCCTCCAACCATTCGGCCACCGCGGCCTTTATTATACATACATATATATTATACTGTTATAGGATAGAGAGAGAGAAGAGAGAGAGAGAGAGAGATAGAGAGAGATGTAGAGAGAGAGAGAGGGGAGGCGACGGAGAGAGAGGACTATAGAGCGAGAGATAGAACAGAGATAGAGAGAGAGACAGAGCGAGAGAGAGAGAGAAGATGAGCTGATAGAGCGAGAGAGCGAGAGAGAGAGAGATAGAGAGAGAGTGACACAGAGACACAGAGACACATAATTACAGATGTATAGAAGAGATATAGGATAGATAGATTTAGATATAATATATAGATAGATAGATATATATGACAGTATCCATGCATTTATATATGATAGAGATAATTATATAGATATATAAGTAGATGTATAGATATAGAGTACTACAGATATATATATATAATATATAGATATATATATAATATATATCTATAATATATATATAGATGGAGGTAGGGCGATATAGAGAATAATATATATATATATATAATTATAATATATAATATATATATATATGAGGTAGAAATATATATATACAACATATGGATAGAGATGAATATATAGTATATAATATATTATATGAATATATAGATAGTGCGATATATATATATAGACATAGATATATATATATATAATTATATATATACTATAATAATATATTGTCTATATATCTATATCTATATCTATATCTATATCTATATCTATATATATATTATATATATATATATATATAATATATATATATATATATCTATATATATATATATATATGTGCGTGCGTGCGTGTGTGTGTGTGTATGCGCGCGCGCGCGCTTGTGTATATATATATATGTGTATGGTGCTGTGTGTGTGTGTGTGTGTGTGTGTGTGTGTGTGTGTGTGTGTGTGTGTGTGTGTGTGTGTGTGTGTGTGTGTGTGTGTGTGTGTGCGTGTGTATGTATGTATGTATGTATGTATGTATGTATGTATGTATGTATGTATGTATGTATGTATGTATACATACACATATATATACAAATGTGTATATATATATGCGTGTGTGTGTGTGTGTGTGAATATATATATATATATATATATATATATATATATATATATATATAAACATGATATTTATATATATATAATATATATTTATCTATATATAATATATATATATATTATGTACATAATATATATATATATAATATATAATATATATATATATATTATATATATATATATATATATATATATAAACACACACACGTGTGTGTGTGTGTGTGTGTGTATGTGTGTGTGTGTGTGTGTGTGTGTGTGCGTCTGTGTGTGTATGTATGTATTTATGCATGTATGTATATATACACTAAGTAGTCATTCATTTAATCATTTGATGAGTTTATGTCTGTCCATAGCATCACCTGCTGAATTATTATCTCGGTGCGACCCCCAAACGTCCACTCCGGTTACGGCAGCTGAAGGGTATTGGGCGAGAGAAGGAGGAAGAACAGTCTAGCATAAAGTGACCGCAAAATGTCACTATCGACACTATCACGTGGATCGGACAGTGAGTGCCAAGGCCTGTTAGAGAGCAGTGACCACTCTGAAGCTAATGCTCAGACAAGCGCGAAATTGGATGATAGCAGTTCGGAAGCCTGTCGCCTCCGGGTCCGGGGGACGTGTGCGAGAGCGCGAGTACGGAAGCAAGATAAGGCATCAAGAGAGAGGGGGGAGGGACAGGAGAGATTGGGAGAGAGCTACCTTGATGCTGTCACGGGTTGAGGGAGAGAGAGAGAGAGAGAGAGAGAGAGAGAGAGAGAGAGAGAGAGAGAGAGGAGAGAGAGAGAGAGAGAGAGAGAGAGAGAGAGAGAGAGAGAGAGAGAGAGAGAGAGAGAGAGAGGAGAGAAAAAAAGAGAGAAAAAAAAGAGAGAGAAAGAGAAGAGAGACAGACAGGCAGACATACAGAGACTGAAAAAAAGGAAAAGTTGAGGTCGAGAACACAGAGAAAGAGAAAGAGAACGGGAGAGAGGCAGGGAAGAGAACACAAAGCAAATAATAAAGTCACACACGCGCGGATAGAAGAAAGGGACCTCCACCGGAACAGAATGTAAGACATGGCCCACCCCTTCTCTGGCCAACGGAGCGGCAAAGCTGAGGCTCCGGTGTTAATAACCAGCCTCTTTGGTCGTGGGTTTGGGCCACACGGTTAATGGTCACCCCCCGTCGCGCGCAGGCAGGTGGCGGTCACAGGAGGCCTACGCCAGCTGACCGCGCCGCGTCACGCCGGAGCCACGCGCCATGAAACACCTGTCCCGGGACCGCTTCATTTGCTTACCTTTCTTGGCTTACCTGTTTCCTTTATTAAGGGAAGGGGGAGGGGCTGCGTGCAGGCTTACGTAGTACATGAGCTGGATATTCTGCCTGTTTTGTCTAATGTGTTTCGGCGCGACGGTGATCATACTCGTATATTCATTTTCACGACTATCGACATAACACTTTATTTCAGGTGTTACTATTATTCGGTTATTTTTCGTGTGTGAGTTCTTTAGTTATTATTATGATTGTTTTAATTACTATTATGAATACTCTATTTGATTTGTCTTATTTATTATTGAATTCTGTTATTGTTTTCATTGTTTTTGTTATCATCATCATTATTATTATTACAATTATTATTGTTATTATTATTATCATCATCATTATTATTATCATAATTATTATAATTATCATAATGATAATGATAATAATACTGATACTACTACTAATAATAATGATAATAAAAAAATAATAGTAATAATAATAATTAATATTATCATTATCTTATTATTATTATATTATTATTATTATTATTATATATTGTTGTTGTGGTTGTTGTTGTTTCTGTTGTTGTTGTTATTATTATATTATTATTATTATTATTATTATTATTTATTATTATTATTGTTATTATCAATGTTGTTGTTATTAATATTATAGTTTACTTATTATCATTATTATAATTTATATTATTACTGGTAGTAGTTGCTGTAATAGTAGTAGTATATTACTATTAATATTATTAGTAGTTGTATTTGTAGTAATATGTTTTTATCATTATTACAGTCGTCATTATCTTATTTCTCTTCTCATTAGTGCTACTGTTATTGTTATCATCGAGATTTCTACTACTACGACCACTTCCATCTCCATCTCAACATTGTCCTATTGGTTAAAGTCTGGGAAAGTAAGGTGCCTTTTGGTCAAGCGAGTGCCTTTTTTAACTAAGCACTTGCTCTCCTGAAAGTCTGTGTACTTCACTGCTATTACTATAACTGTTACCATCATTATTGCCATTATTCTTATCATAGCTAACAAGTTTTCATTCATATTTATACGTATACATACATACATACATACATACATACATACATACATATATATGTATATATATATATATATATATATATATATATATATATATATATATATATATATGTGTGTGTGTGTGTGTGTGTTTATATATTTATTA